>NC_090446.1:578038672-578203672 GCF_031143425.1 Pleurodeles waltl
TGTATATACTATCTCAAAGTGAGAGATAGTGTGCACAGAGTCCAAGGGTTCCCCTTAGAGGTTGATAGTGGCAATAATAGGTAACAGTAATGCTCTATTTGTGGTAGTGTGGTCGAGCAGTAGGCTTATTAGAGGGTAGTGGTAAGCATTTGTTGTACACCCACAGGCAATAAATGAGAACACGCACTCAATGACTTAACTCCAGGCCAATTGGTTTTTATATAGAAAAATATTATTTTCTTAATTTATTTTAGAACCGCAAGATTCAGAATTCAAGTAAATGCATAACTTGTAAGGTACTTGGCATAGGTAAATATGGAACTTTAAAGTAAAACAGTAAGGTACACAGTTTTGGCAAAAATGGCAATAAGCTATTTTAAAAGTGGGTTTTGTGGGGCACTGGGGGAGGGGGTGGCAGGGGGATGCCTGCCCCTCCAGCCACTGCCCCCACTTTTGGCGGCAAGGCTGGAGGAGATAATGAAGAAAATAAGGAGGAGTCACCTACTAGTCAGGACAGCCCCTAAAGTGTCCTGAGCTGAGGTGACCCCTGCATTTAGAAATCCTCCATCTTGATTTTTGAGGATCCCCCCAATAGGAATAGGGATGTGCCCCCCTCCCCTCAGGGAGGAGACACAAGGAGGGTGAAGCCACCCTCAACGACAGTAGTCATTGGCTACTGTCCCTCAGACCTAAACACACCCCTAAATTTCGTTTTTAGGGGCGACCCTGAACCCAGGAAATCAGATTCCTGCAACCTACAACAAGAAGAAGGACTGCTGACCTGAAAGCCCTGCAAAGATGACAACTGACTTGGCCCCAGCCCTACCGGCCTGTCTCCGGACTCAAAGAACCTGCACAGCAATGCATCCAGCGGGACCAGCAACCTCTGAGGACTCAAAGGACTGCGCTGCACCTAAAGGACCAAGAACCTCCCAAGAACAGCGGCACTGTTCAGAAACTGCAACAAAGAAGCAACTTTTAAAGAGATTAACTTCCCTCCAGAAGCGTGAGTCTTCACACTCTGCACCCGACACCCCTGGCTCGAGTTTGGAGAAACCAACACTGGAGAGAGAACTCCCAGGCAACTCCAACGACATGGACACCATGAGTCGACCTCCTTGCACCCCTACAGCAACGCCTGCATTGAGGATCCAGAGGCTCCCCCTGACCGCGACTGCCTGGTAACAAAGGAACCCGACGCTTGGACCAAGCACTGCAGGTGCAGCCCCCAGGACCGAGAGGAACCACTGGCAGGAGTGACCAGCAGGCGGCCCTCATCCTAGCCCAGTTGGTGGCTGGCCCGAGAAGCCCCCCTGTGCCCTGTTGACATTGTCAGAGTGACCCTGGGTCCCTCCATTGTTTTCAATAGCAAACTCGACACATACTTTGCACACTGCACCCGGCCGCCCCTGTGCCGCTGAGGGTGTGTTTTGTGTGCTTGTGTGTGTCCCACCCAGTGTTCTACAAAAAAACCCTGGTCTGCTCCCCGAGGACACAGGTACTTACCTGCTAGCAGACTGGAACCGAAGCACCCCTAGTCTCCATAGGCACCTATGTTATTTGGTCCCTACTTTGACCTCTGCACCTGACCGACCCTGTGTTGCTGGTGCTGGGTGTTTGTGGTTGATCTGAACCCCCAACTGTGGGCAGCCTATGCCCGGGAGACTGAACATCTAAGTGCTTTACTTACCTGCTAAACTAACCTGTACTTACCTCCCCTTACTTGAATTTTGAATCTTTTGGTTCTAAAATAAATTAAGAAAAGGATATTTTTCTATATAAAAACTGTTGGCCTGGAGTTAAGTCCTTTAAGTGTGTGTTCCTCATTTATTGCCTATGTGTGTTCAACAAATGCTTAACGCTACTCTCTGATAAGCCTACTGCTCGACCACACTACCACAAATAGAGCATTAGTATTATGTATTATTGCCACTATCAACCTCTAAGGGGAACCCCTGGACTCTGTGCACACTATCTCTCACTTTGAGATAGTATATACAGAACCAACTTCCTACACAGTACCACATGGCAGTGGTGTTGTCTGTGAACACCTGAACTGCTTTCCATTTGAGAGAGGGAAGAAATGCTTTTAATGCTAGTCGAATCACTCGGAGCTCCAAAGACTGATATGGAGCCCGTTTGTGCCAGAGACCAGAGGCCTCTGATCTCCACCTCTCCCATGTGGCCGCCCCATCCCAGGAGTGACGCATCTGTCACTACTGTAAGATATGGTTGGGGAAAAGAGAGGGATCTGCCTTAGACCCAATCCTGATTCGTTAACCACCACTGCAGGTCTCTCGCAGTTCCTTCTGAGATCTGGACCTTGTTGGAGAGATACCCCATAGGCTACCCCCACTGGAACATCAGGTCAAACTCCAGAGCCTGCATATGCCAATTGACCTTTTGAACTAGCAGTATGCTGGAGGCCATGAGGCCCAGCATCCTCAGTCATTCTCACCGAAATCCAGGATAGAGGCTGAAACACCGGAATCATAGACTGAAAATCCTGGGCTCACTTTTCGGGAAGATACGCTTGAAACTGCACTGTGTCCAGAACAGCTCCAATGAAAGGGAGCGTCTGAGAAGATGTCAGTTACGACTTAGGGAACGTTGATAGTGAACCCCGGCAAATGTAAAAGGTTTGCTGTAGTCTGGGGCAAATTCGCCTTCAATAGCCAATCGTCAAGGTAGGGGAAGACTGGAACCCCTAACCTACGCAGACGAACTGTTACCACTACCATCACTTTCGTGAACACCTGAATGGCACTGGTAGAGCCAAAAGGGAGCACGGTGAACTTAAAGTGCTTGTGAACTACCACAAATCGTAGGTAACGTCTGTGGGCTGGCAAGAAGGGAACATGTAGGTATGCATCTTGCAAGTCCAATGTAGGAAGTTGGCTCTGTATATACTATCTCAAAGTGAGAGATAGTGTGCACAGAGTCCAAGGGTTCCCCTTAGAAGTAAGATAGTGGCAAAATGAGATAGTTCTAATGCTCTATTTTGTGGTAGTGTGGTCGAGCAGTAGGCTTATCAGAGGGTAGTGTTAAGCATTTGTTGTACACACACAGGCAATAAATGAGGAACACACACTCAAAGACTTACTCCAGGCCAAAAGTTTTTATATAAAAAAAATACATTTTCTTAATTTGTTTTTAGAACCACAATTTCAAGATTTGAAGTAAATACATAAAATGCAAGATACTCCACACAGGTAAGTTAGGAACTTTGAATTAGAGCAATAACATATACAGTTTTTGTGAAAATGCCAATAAGCTATTTTAAAAGTAGACAGTGCAAACATCAACAGTTCCTAGGGGAGGTAAGTATTGGTTAGATTGTGAGGTAAGTAAGACACTTACAAGTCTAAGTTCCTGGGCATAGGCAGCCCACCGTTGGGGGGTTCAAAGCAACCATAAAGTTACCACACCAGCAGCTCAGGGCCGGTCAGGTGCAGAGGTCAAAGAGGTGCCCAAAAGACATGGGTGCCTATGGAGAACAGGGGTGCTCCAGTTCCAATCTGCCAGCAGGTAAGTACCCGCGTCCTAGGGGGGCAGACCAGGGGGGTTTTGTAGAGCACTGGGGGGCACACAAAACACACCCTCAGCGGCACAGGGTGGCCGGGTGCAGTGCGCAAAGCAGGCATCGGGCTTTGTATTGGATTAAATGGAGGGACCCGGGGGTCACTAGCAGTGCAGGCAGGACACAGGGGGGCTTCTCGGGCCAGCCACCACCTGGACTAGGCAGAGGGTCGCCTGGGGGGGGTCACTCCTTGTAAGGAAATGCCTCCTTGGCATGGTTACCCCCTAACTTTTTGCCTTTGCTGATGCTAAGTTTTGATTGAAAGTGTGCTGGGGACCCTGCTAACCAGTGTTCTTTCCCTAAACTGTACCTTTGCTTCCACAATTGGCACAGCCCTCGCGCTCAGATAAGTCCCTTCTAACTGGTACCCCTGGCACCAAGGGCACTGTTGCCAGGGAATGCCTATAAGGGCTGCAGCATGTCTTATGCCACCCTGGTGACAGCTCACTCAGCACATGCACACTGCCTCGCAGCTTGTGTGTGCTGGTGGGGAGAAAATGACTAAGTCGACATGGCACTCCCCTCAGGGAGCCATGCCGACCTCTCACTGCCAGTGGCATAGGTAAGTCCCCCCTCTAGCAGGCCTTAAAGCCCTAAGGCAGGGTGCTCTATACCACAGGTGAGGGTATAAGTGCATGAGCACTATGCCCCTACTGTGTCTAAGCAAAACCTTAGACATTGGAAGTGCAGGGTACCCAAAAAGAGTATATGGTCTGGGAGTTTGTCAAACACAAACTCCACAGTTCCATATTGGCTACACTGAAATCTGGAAGTCTGGTATCAAACTTCTCAGAACAATAAATGCACACTGATGTCACTGTGGGGTTTATTGTAAAATACACCCAGAGGGCATCTTAGAGATGCTCCCTGAATACCAGTCCAACTCCCAGTGCTAGGCTGACCAGTTTCTGCCAGCCTGCCACAACCATACGAGTTTCTGGCCACATAGGGAGAGTGCCTTTGTCACTCTATGGCCAGGAACAAAGCCTGTACAATGTGGAGGTGCTTATCACCTCCCCCTGCAGGAACTGTAACATCTGGCGGTGAGCCTCAAAGGCTCATGCCTTTTGTTACAGCACCCCAGGGCATCCAAGCTAGTGGAGATGCCCGCACCTCCGGCCACTGCCCCCACTTTTGGCGGCAAGGCTGGAGGAGATAATGAAGAAAACAAGGAGGAGTCACCCACCAGTCAGGGCAGCACCTAAGGTGCCCTGAGCTGAGGTGACTCCAGCCTTTAGAAATCCTCCATCTTGAGATGGGAGGATTCCCCAAACAGGAATAGGGAAGTGCCCCCCTGTAAAGAAATGGCTCCCTGTTGCAGTTACCCCCCACTTTTTGCCTGATACTGATGCTGACTTGACTGAGAAGTGTGCTGGGACCCTGCTAACCAGGCCCCAGCACCAGTGTTCTTTCACCTAAAATGTACCATTGTTTTCACAATTGGCACAACCCTGGCACCTAGGTAAGTCCCTTGTAACTGGTACCCCTGGTACCAAGGGCCCTGATGCCAGGGAAGGTCTCTAAGGGCTGCAGCATATCTTATGCCACCCTGGGGACCCCTCACTCAGCACAGACACACTGCTTGCCAGCTTGTGTGTGCTGGTGAGAACAAAACAAGTAAGTCGACATGGCACTCCCCTCAGGGTGCCATGCCAACATCCCACTGCCTGTGGCATAGGTAAGTCACCCCTCTAGTAGGCCTTACAGCCCTAAGGCAGGGTGCACTATACCACAGGTGAGGGCATATGTGCATGAGCACTATGCCCCTACAGTGTCTAAGCAAAACCTTAGACATTGTAAGTGCAGGGTAGCCATAAGAGTATATGGGCTGGGAGTCTGTCAAAAACGAACTCCACAGCTCCATAATGGCTACACTGAATACTGGGAAGTTTGGTATCAAACTTATCAGAATAATAAACCCACACTGATGCCAGTGTTGGATTTATTAAAAAATGCACACAGAGAGCATCTTAGAGATGCCCCCTGTATTTTACCCAATTGTTCAGTGTAGGCTGACTGGTTCCAGCAGCCTGCCACAACCGAGACATGTTGCTGGCCCCATGGGGAGAGTGCCTTTGTCACTCTGAGGCCAGTAACAAAGCCTGCACTGGGTGGAGATGCTAACACCTCCCCCAGGCAGGAGCTGTAACACCTGGCGGTGAGCCTCAAAGGCTCACCCCTTTGTCACAGCACAGCAGGGCACTCCAGCTTAGTGGAGTTGCCCGCCCCCTCCGGCCACGGCCCCCACTTTTGGCGGCAAGGCTGGAGGAAACAAAGAAAACAACAAGGAGGAGTCACTGACCAGTCAGGACAGCCCCTAAGGTGTCCTGAGCTGAAGTGACTAACTTTTAGAAATCCTCCATCTTGCAGATGGAGGATTCCCCCAATAGGATTAGGGATGTGACCCCCTCCCCTTGGGAGGAGGCACAAAGAGGGTGTACTCACCCTCAGGGCTAGTAGCCATTGGCTACTAACCCCCCAGACCTAAACACGCCCTTAAATTTAGTATTAAAGGGCTCTCCCTGAACCTAGAAATTAGATTCCTGCAACTACAAGAAGAAGGACTGCCGAGCTGACAAACCCCTGCAGAGGAAGAACAGAAGACACCAACTGCCTTGGCCCCAGACTTACCGGCCTGTCTCCTGCCTTCCAAAGAAACCAGCTCCAGCGACGCTTTCCAAGGGACCAGCGACCTCTGAATCCTCTGAGGACTGCCCTGTTTCGAAAAAGACAAGAAACTCCCGAGGACAGCGGTACTGCTCCAAAAGAACTGCAACTTTGTTACAAGGAGCAGATTTAAAGACCCCTGCAATTCCCCGCAAGAAGCGTGAGACTTGCAACACTGCACCCGGCGACCCCGACTCGACTGGTGGAGAACAACCAACTCAGGGAGGACCCTCCGGCGACTCTACGACTGTGAGTAACCAAAGTTGTCCCTCCTGAGCCCCCACAGCGACGCCTGCAGAGGGAATCCCCAGGCACCCCCTGACCGCGACTGTCTGAACTCCATTTCCCGACGGCTGGAAAAGACCCTGCACCCGCAGCCCCCAGCCCCTAAAGAAACGGAACTTCTGTGCAGGAGTGACCCCCAGGAGGCCCTCTCCCTTGCCCAGGTGGTGGCTACCCCGAGGAGCCCCCCCCTTGCCTGCCTGCATCGCTGAAGAGACCCCTTGGTCTCCCATTGAAACCTGAAGGAAACCCGACGCGTGTTTGCACACTGCACCTGGCCGCCCCCGCGCTGCTGAGGGTGTACTTTCTGTGCTACTTTGTGTCCCCCCCGGTGCCCTACAAAACCCCCCTGGTCTGCCCTCCGAAGACGCGGGTACTTACCTGCTGGCAGACTGGAACCGGGGCACCCCCTTCTCTCCATTATAGCCTATGTGTTTTGGGCACCTCTTTGACCTTTGCACCTGACCGGCCCTGAGCTGCTGGTGTGATAACTTTGGGGTTGCTCTGAACCCCCAACGGTGGGCTACCTTGGACCAAAAACTCAAACCTGTAAGTGACTTACTTACCTGTTGAAACTAACAATAACTTACATCCCCCAGGAACTGTGAAAATTGCACTAAGTGTCCACTTTTAAAACAGCTTATTGTGTTTTATGTGAAAAGTATACATGCTAAAGTAATGATTCAAAGTTCCTAGAGTACTTACCTGCAATACCTTTCAAAAGAGCTATTACATGTAAAATTTGAACCTGTGGTTCTTAAAATAAACTAAGAAAATATATTTTTCTATAACAAAACCTATTGGCTGGATTTGTCTCTGAGTGTGTGTACCTCATTTATTGTCTATGGGTATGTACAACAAGTGCTTAACACTACTCCTTGGATAAGCCTACTGCTTGACCACACTACCACGAAATAGAGCATTAGTATTATCTCTTTTTACCACTATTTTACCTCTAAGGGGAACCCTTGGACTCTGTGCATGCTATTCCTTACTTTGAAATAGCACATACAGAGCCAACTTCCTACATTGGTGGATCAGCGGTGGGGTACAAGACTTTGCATTTGCTGGACTACTCAGCCAATACCTGATCACACGACAAATTCCAAAAATTGTCATTAGAAATTGATTTTTGCAATTTGAAATTTTTCTAAATTCTTTAAAGTCCTGCTAGGGCCTTGTGTTAGTCCCTGTTAGCATTTCTTTTAGAGTTTAAAAGTTTGTTAAAAGTTTGAATTAGATTCTAGAAATAGTGTTAGTTTCTTTAAAAGTATTCCAACTTTTAGAAACATAATGTCTAGTACAGATATGAATGTGGTGGAACTCGACACCACACCTTACCTCCATCTACAGATGAAAGAGCTAAGGTCACTCTGTACAATAAGAAAAATAACAATGGGCTCCAGACCTACCAAACTACAGCTCCAGGAGCTGTTGGCAGAGTATGATAGAGCCAACCCCTCTGTAGATGGCAACACAGAGGATGATGATAGTGACTTGGAGGGTGATTCCCCCCCCCACCAGTCCTATCTAGGGAGAACAGGGCTTCTCAAGCCCTGACTCCAAAAATAATAGTCAGAGATGCTGGCTCCCTCACAGGAGGGTCCAGCCTCTCTGAAATCACTGAGGATAACTCCAGTGAAGAGGACATCCAGTTAGCCAGGATGGCCAAAAGATTGGCTTTGGAAAAACAGATACTAGCCATAGAAAGGGAAAGACAAGAGATGGGCCTAGGACCCATCAATGGTGGCAGCAACATAAATAGGGTCAGAGATTCTCCTGACATGTTGAAAATCCCTAAAGGGATTGTAACTAAATATGAAGATGGTGATGACATCACCAAATGGTTCACAGCTTTTGAGAGGGCTTGTGTAACCAGAAAAGTGAACAAATCTCACTGGGGGGCTCTCCTTTGGGAAATGTTCACTGGAAAGTGTAGGGATAGACTCCTCACACTCTCTGGAAAAGATGCAGAATCTTATGACCTCACGAAGGGTACCCTGATTGAGGGCTTTGGATTCTCCACTGAGGAGTATAGAATTAGATTCAGGGGGGCTCAAAAATCCTCGAGCCAGACCTGGGTTGATTTTGTAGACTACTCAGTGAAAACACTGGATGGTTGGGTAACTGGAAATGAAGTGCATGACTATGTTGGGCTTTATAATTTGTTTATGAAAGAACACATTTTAAGTAACTGCTTCAATGAAAAGTTGCATCAGTATCTGGTAGACCTAGGTCCAATTTCTCCCCAAGAATTGGGAAAGAAGGCAGACCACTGGGTCAAGACTAGGGTAACCAAAACTTCCACTGGGGGTGACCAAAGGAAAGGGGTTACAAAGACTCCCCAGGAGAAAGTGGGTGGCACTAGAAACAAAGAAAAAGAGTCCTCTGTAGCCCCCCAAAAACCAGAACAGGTGGGTGGGCCCCAAGACACAACCCAAAACAAAGGTGGGTACCAGGGTAAGAACTGGGATGCCACTAAGGCATGGTGCCATAACTGTAAACAGACAGGGCACCACACCAAGGACACTTCTTGTCCCAAAAACAAACCCCCTAGCAAAATCCCAGGGGTGACCAGTGTAGCCATTGGGGATGACTCCTTAGATGAGGAGGTCTTCATAGCCTTCAACTGGAAAAAGGGCCCCACAGGTGAGTTGGAGATTCCAGAGGGAAGTAGACACTTCCACCACCTACTGGTGAATGGAATCCCAGCCACTGCCCTGAGAGACACTTGTGCCAGTCACACTATTGTGCATGAAAGGCTGGTGTTTTCAAACCAGTACATCCCAGGTGAGACTGCCAGAGTAAGAGTTAGCCCAGACAGGGTCACTGATAGGCCTGTGGCTTTTGTGCCCATAGAAGTGGGTGGGACTTTTAGCTGGAGAAGGGTGGTAGTCAGTACAGACCTCCCCCTTGATTGTCTCCTTGGAAATGACTACCCAGAGGTTAGTCAGAGCCCAAGAGAGGAACTGGTCCAGTGCCAGTCCTCTCCCAAGGATTCTGGAGGTCCTGCCCCTGCAGTAACTGCAAGCAGGCCCCAGAAGAAAAAGAAACGAAAACAGTGTAGGAAGGGTGGACAACCTTTAGCCAAGGTTCCAGCAAGCCAAGGAGATTCTGCTCCAGTAGGGGAGAACTCCAAAAGTGGCTCTGATAAAGTCCAACCTGACCCACAAGAAGTCCTGGCTAGTCAGGCAACTGTTAAGTCTGAGTGGGTGGCCCCTCAGCTAACAGAAGAAAGAGTGGAAGAAGGGTGTTTACTACAAGATGTGGTAACCCCCCACTCTAATACAGCAGACAGGCACCCTGAACCCAAAGAAGCCTGTAACTTAGCCCCTTCCCTTGTAGGTGAAGAGCTAAAGGTGTGGTTCTGGGCACTGACAGCTGTCAGTGGCCTCTGCTGGGTGTTAGCCTTTATGGCTGCACTATCCTTGGCATTTTGGTCAGACCCCATGCCAAATAGCAAGTTAGGCCCCCTGACCCTGCTGGTCATGGTGGGGTTACTCCAGCTCTGGGTAACCTCTTTGGGTAAGCTAGGGGTGACCCTGGCTAAGATAAGATTAGCAGAGGTGGATACCTCTAACCCCAAAATAGAGAGAATGGGTGAAGACATAAAAAGCACAGACAAGAGGCAGTTCAGACTAGGTCCTATCACTGTGGAAGTGGGTCAGTTCCCCAGAGGGAATGACCTGAACAGGAGGATGTAAGGCAGAGTAGGCCTGCAACAAACCAGCCTATTTCCTCTACTCTTCCTCGCCTGACAGACTAGGAAAACTCTCCCAGCTTTGGCTGAGTCTCCTGGCCTGTGGGCTGGGGGGAGCTTGTGTAAAGAAATGGCTCCCTGTTGCAGTTACCCCCCACTTTTTGCCTGATACTGATGCTGACTTGACTGAGAAGTGTGCTGGGACCCTGCTAACCAGGCCCCAGCACCAGTGTTCTTTCACCTAAAATGTACCATTGTTTTCACAATTGGCACAACCCTGGCACCTAGGTAAGTCCCTTGTAACTGGTACCCCTGGTACCAAGGGCCCTGATGCCAGGGAAGGTCTCTAAGGGCTGCAGCATATCTTATGCCACCCTGGGGACCCCTCACTCAGCACAGACACACTGCTTGCCAGCTTGTGTGTGCTGGTGAGAACAAAACGAGTAAGTCGACATGGCACTCCCCTCAGGGTGCCATGCCAACCTCCCACTGCCTGTGGCATAGGTAAGTCACCCCTCTAGTAGGCCTTACAGCCCTAAGGCAGGGTGCACTATACCACAGGTGAGGGCATATGTGCATGAGCACTATGCCCCTACAGTGTCTAAGCAAAACCTTAGACATTGTAAGTGCAGGGTAGCCATAAGAGTATATGGGCTGGGAGTCTGTCAAAAACGAACTCCACAGCTCCATAATGGCTACACTGAATACTGGGAAGTTTGGTATCAAACTTCTCAGAATAATAAACCCACACTGATGCCAGTGTTGGATTTATTAAAAAATGCACACAGAGAGCATCTTAGAGATGCCCCCTGTATTTTACCCAATTGTTCAGTGTAGGCTGACTGGTTCCAGCAGCCTGCCACAACCGAGACATGTTGCTGGCCCCATGGGGAGAGTGCCTTTGTCACTCTGAGGCCAGTAACAAAGCCTGCACTGGGTGGAGATGCTAACACCTCCCCCAGGCAGGAGCTGTAACACCTGGCGGTGAGCCTCAAAGGCTCACCCCTTTGTCACAGCACAGCAGGGCACTCCAGCTTAGTGGAGTTGCCCGCCCCCTCCGGCCACGGCCCCCACTTTTGGCGGCAAGGCTGGAGGAAACAAAGAAAACAACAAGGAGGAGTCACTGACCAGTCAGGACAGCCCCTAAGGTGTCCTGAGCTGAGGTGACTAACTTTTAGAAATCCTCCATCTTGCAGATGGAGGATTCCCCCAATAGGATTAGGGATGTGACCCCCTCCCCTTGGGAGGAGGCACAAAGAGGGTGTACTCACCCTCAGGGCTAGTAGCCATTGGCTACTAACCCCCCAGACCTAAACACGCCCTTAAATGAAAATGTCACTTACCCAGTGTACATCTGTTCGTGGCATCAGTCGCAGTAGATTCGCATGTTCTGCAATAGCTCGCCATCTGGTGTTGGGCCGGAGTGTTACAAGTTGTTTTTCTTCGAAGAAGTCTTTCGAGTCACGGGACCGAGTGACTCCTCCTTTTGTCTCCATTGCGCATGGGCGTCGACTCTATCCTCGATTGTTTTTCCCCGCAGAGGGTGAGGTAGGAGTTGAATTGTAGTAATAGTGCCCATGCAATGGAGTGACTAAGTATGCACCTATTTAAGGTTGAGATGATACATATATAAATAATTGAAGGTAACTTCCAAACTGCTACAGGCTTCCGGGGAGGCGGGTGGGCACATGCGAATCTACTGCGACTGATGCCACGAACAGATGTACACTGGGTAAGTGACATTTTCAGTTCGATGGCATCTGTCGCTGTAGATACGCATGTTCTGCATAGACTAGTAAGCAGTTATTTCCCCAAAAGCGGTGGATCAGCCTGTAGGAGTGGAAGTAGTCTGAAATAATGTCCTTAATACGGCTTGACCTACTGTGGCTTGTTGTGCGGATAACACGTCTACACAGTAGTGCTTGGTGAATGTGTGAGGCGTAGACCATGTGGCTGCCTTACATATTTCTTGCATTGGGATGTTTCCTAGAAAGGCCATGGTAGCACCTTTCTTTCTGGTTGAGTGTGCCCTTGGTGTAATGGGCAGCTGTCGTTTAGCTTTAAGGTAGCAGATTTGGATGCATTTAACTATCCATCTAGCTATACCTTGTTTTGAAATTGGGTTTCCTGCGTGAGGTTTTTGAAATGCAATAAAGAGTTGTTTAGTTTTTCTGATGTTTTTTGTTCTGTCAATGTAATACATTAATGCTCTTTTGACATCTAATGTATGTAGTGCCCTTTCAGCTACGGTATCTGGCTGTGGAAAGAACACTGGAAGTTCCACTGTTTGATTGAGATGGAACGGTGAAATAACCTTTGGCAAAAATTTAGGATTGGTCCTTAGGACGACTTTATTTTTGTGTAGTTGTATAAAAGGTTCCTGTATAGTAAACGCCTGAATCTCGCTTACTCTTCTTAGGGAAGTAATGGCGATGAGAAATGCCACCTTCCAGGTTAGGAACTGTATGTCGCAGGAGTGCATGGGTTCAAAAGGTGGACCCATAAGTCTAGTTAGGACAACATTTAGGTTCCATGAAGGAACAGGTAGTGTTCTTGGTGGTATAATTCTCCTAAGGCCCTCCATGAATGCTTTAATGACTGGTATTTTATATAGGGAAGTTGAATAGGTAGTTTGCAGGTATGCAGATATTGCTGCAAGGTGAATCTTAATGGAAGAGAAAGCTAGGTTAGATTTTTGTAAGTGAAGCAAGTAACCCACTACCTGTTCTGGAGTTGTGTGTAATGGTTGTATTTGATTAATATGGCAGTAGCAAACAAACCTCTTCCATTTACTTGCATAGCAGTGCCTGGTGGATGGCCTTCTTGCTTGTTTTATGACTTCCATACATTCTTGGGTAAGTTGTAAGTGCCCGAATTCTAGGATTTCAGGAGCCAGATTGCTAGATTCAGCGATGCTGGATCTGGGTGTCTGATCTTTTGGTTGTGCTGTGTCAACAGATCTGGCCTGTTGGGCAATTTGATGCAGGGTACCACTGATAGGTCTAGCAGTGTTGTGTACCAGGGTTGCCTTGCCCAAGTTGGTGCTATCAATATGAGTTTGAGTTTGCTTTGACTGAGTTTGTTTACCAGGTAAGGAAGGAGAGGGAGAGGAGGAAAAGCGTAAGCAAATATCCCTGACCAGTTCATCCATAGGGCATTGCCTTGGGATTGTTTGTGTGGGTATCTGGATGCGAAGTTTTGGCATTTTGCGTTCTCCCTTGTCGCAAACAAGTCTATCTGAGGTGTTCCACAGAGTTTGAAATAAGTGTTCAGAATTTGGGGGTGAATTTCCCATTCGTGGACCTGTTGGTGATCTCGAGAGAGATTGTCTGCGAGTTGATTTTGTATCCCTGGTATAAACTGTGCAATTAGGCGAATTTGGTTGTGAATTGCCCAATGCCAAATTTTTTGTGCTAGCAGGCTTAACTGCGTGGAGTGCGTCCCCCCCTGCTTGTTTAGATAATACATTGTTGTCATGTTGTCTGTTTTGACGAGAATGTATTTGTGAACTATTATTGGTTGGAAAGCTTTTAGTGCTTGAAAAACTGCTAGAAGTTCTAGGTGATTGATATGCAGTCTTGTTTGATGTACGTTCCATTGTCCTTGTATGCTGTGTTGATCGAGGTGTGCTCCCCACCCTGTCATGGAAGCATCTGTTGTTATTACGTATTGTGGCACTGGGTCTTGGAAAGGCCGCCCCTTGTTTAAATTTATGTTGTTCCACCACAGAAGCGAGAGGTAAGTTTGGCGGTCTATTAACACCAGATCTAGAAGGTGACCCTGTGCTTGAGACCACTGTGATGCTAGGCATTGTTGTAAGGGCCTCATGTGCAGTCTTGCGTTTGGGACAATGGCTATGCATGATGACATCATGCCTAGGAGTTGTAATACCATCTTTGCTTGTATCTTTTGTGTTGGATACATGCGTTGTATGATGGTGTTGAAATTTTGAATTCTTTGTGGACTTGGAGTGGCTACTCCTTTTGATGTGTCTATTATGGCTCCCAGGTATTGTTGTACCTTGCGTGGCAGAATTTTGGATTTTGTGAAATTGACGGTGAACCCTAGTTTGAAGAGGGTTTGTATGATATGATTTGTGTGATTTGAGCACTCTATTAACGAATGGGCCTTGATTAGCCAGTCGTCTAGATATGGGAACACATGTATCTGCTGCCTTCTTATGTGTGCTGCGACTACCGCTAGACATTTGGTAAAGACTCTCGGTGCGGTTGTTAATCCGAAAGGCAGTACCTTGAATTGGTAATGTATTCCTTTGAATACAAACCTTAGGTATTTCCTGTGCGATGGGTGTATTGGTATATGGAAATAAGCATCCTTGAGGTCTAAAGTTGCCATGTAGTCGTGCAGCTTTAGCAATGGCAATACTTCTTGTAGTGTGACCATGTGGAAGTGGTCTGATTTTATGAAAGTGTTCACTACTCTGAGGTCTAGGATTGGTCTCAGTGTTTTGTCCTTCTTTGGTATCAGAAAGTACAGTGAGTAAACTCCTGTGTTTATTTGTGTGTTTGGCACTAATTCGATTGCATTTTTTTGCAATAGTGCCTGCACTTCTATCTCCAGGAGATTGGAATGGTGTGTTGTTAAATTTTGTGCTTTTGGTGGTATGTTTGGAGGGAATTGTAGAAATTCTATGCAATAACCATGTTGGATAATTGCTAGAACCCAAGTGTCTGTAGTGATTTTCTCCCATGCTTTGTAATAATGACCTATTCGTCCCCCCACTGGTGTTGTGTGGAGGGGGTGAGTGACATGTGAGTCACTGTTTAGTAGTAGGGGTTTTGGGGCTTTGGAATTTTCCTCTATTTCTAGGGAATTGTCCTCCTCTATATTGTCCCCGAAAACCTCCTCTATACTGTCCCTGGTAACTGGACGGTGTGGCTTGTGAGGTGCTGGCTTGTGTGCTTTGACCCCGAAACCCCCCTCGAAAGGGCGTTTTACGGAATGTGCTGTAATTCCCTCTGCTCTGCGGGGAGTAGAGTGCGCCCATGGCTTTGGCAGTGTCCGTATCTTTTTTGAGTTTCTCAATCGCTGTGTCCACTTCTGGACCGAACAGTTCTTTTTCATTAAAAGGCATATTGAGAACTGCTTGTTGAATCTCTGGTTTAAATCCAGACGTTCGGAGCCATGCATGCCTTCTGATAGTTACAGATGTATTAATTGTCCGTGCAGCTGTATCTGCAGCGTCCATGGAGGAGCGGATCTGGTTGTTGGAGATGGCCTGTCCCTCCTCAACCACTTGTTTTGCCCTATTTTGTAAGTCCTTGGGCAGATGTTCAATGAGATGTTGCATCTCGTCCCAGTGGGCTCTGTCATAGCGCGCAAGTAGTGCCTGGGAGTTCGCGATGCGCCACTGGTTTGCAGCTTGTGCTGCGACTCTTTTACCAGCTGCATCAAACTTGCGGCTTTCTTTATCTGGGGGTGGTGCATCTCCAGATGTGTGGGAGTTGGCCCTTTTCCTAGCTGCTCCTACAACGACAGAGTCTGGTGGCAGCTGTGTAGTGATGAAAACCGGGTCCGTAGGAGGCGGCTTATACTTTTTTTCTACCCTTGGTGTGATTGCCCTACTTTTAACCGGCTCCTTAAAGATGTCTTTTGCGTGCCGGAGCATACCAGGGAGCATAGGCAGGCTTTGGTATGAGCTGTGGGTGGAGGAGAGTGTGTTGAATAAGAAATCATCCTCGACCTGTTCTGAGTGGAGGCTTACGTGGTGAAATTGTGCTGCTCTAGCCACCACTTGAGAATACTCGGTGCTGTCTTCTGGTGGAGATGGCTTCGTAGGGTATGCCTCCGGACTGTTATCTGACACTGGGGCGTCGTATAGGTCCCATGCGTCCTGATCTTGGTCACCCTGGCTCATGGTGGTGTGAGCTGGGGAGTGTGATGGAGTTTGTGCTGGTGAAACGTCAATCACGGGCGGAGGAGAGGGTGGTGGTGTAACTCTTTTCACCACTTTTGGTTGTGGTGTTTGTTCCGTCTGGAACTCCAACCTCCTCTTTCTCCTAATGGGGGGAAGGGTGCTTATTTTTCCTGTCCCCTGCTGAATGAAGATACGCTTTTGCGTATGGTCCACATCAGTTGCTTGTAGCTCTTCCTCAAACCTATGCTTCTGCATTTGGGAGGTTAGCGAGTGCTCTTCTGTATAAGAGCCTGAAGCTGGGTCGCTTGCAGTTTGTTTCGGCATCGAAACTTTGTCTGCGTGTTTTTTCTGCTCCGAGGTGACTTTTTTCCTTTTCGGGTCCGAAACCTCTCGGCGTCGATCTGTTTCGGTGCCGCTGTCTCGGCGTCGAGCCGTGTCCGCACCGGCATCACGGTGTCGAGGCTTGTCTCCAGCACTTTCTCGGTCCCGAGAAGGCTGCGTGCCGGTGTCTCGACCGGAGTCGGACGACCTCGGCACTGTTTGGGCCTTTTTCGGTGCCGACGGTCGGTCACCGAATTTATGGGTCGAGCCATGGCCTGGTGGCAGTGGCGTCCCCTGGGCCTTGTAAATGTTTCTCTGTGTGGTTTTCGACGTCTTACTCACGGTTTGTGTATCGTCGAATCCTTCGGAGTCTGAGTCTTGGATCGAGAAGGTACCTTCCTCTTCCTGTTCCTCGAACTCCCGTTGGGCTGTCGGTGCGGACGCCATCTGAAGTCTTCTGGCTCGACGGTCTCGGAGTGTTTTTCGGGACCGGAACGCACGACAGGCCTCGCAGGTGTCTTCGCTGTGCTCAGGTGACAGGCACAGGTTGCAGACCAAGTGTTGGTCTGTGTAGGGGTATTTATTGTGGCATTTGGGGCAGAAACGAAACGGGGTCCGTTCCATCGGCGTTCTTCAGCACGCGGTCGGGCCGACCAGGCCCAGACGGAGGATCGAAAAACTACCCCGAAGGGCACCGGAGCTCTTCGATCTTCGATGCGGTGTTGAATGTAAGTACGCCGATCCCGAACGCAACAATACCGACGAAAATCTTCTGAAATTAGCTAATTTTCCGTTCCGAAACTCGGAGCGACAGGAACACGTTCGAACCCGATGGCGGAAAAAAAACAATCGAGGATAGAGTCGACGCCCATGCGCAATGGAGACAAAAGGAGGAGTCACTCGGTCCCGTGACTCGAAAGACTTCTTCGAAGAAAAACAACTTGTAACACTCCGGCCCAACACCAGATGGCGAGCTATTGCAGAACATGCGTATCTACAGCGACAGATGCCATCGAACTTTAGTATTTAAGGGCTCTCCCTGAACCTAGAAATTAGATTCCTGCAACTACAAGAAGAAGGACTGCCGAGCTGACAAACCCCTGCAGAGGAAGAACAGAAGACAACAACTGGGTGGGCTCCAGAAACTCACCGGCCTGTCTCCTGCCTTCCAAAGAACTCTGCTCCAGCGACGCCTTCCAAAGGGACCAGCGACCTCTGAATCCTCTGAGGACTGCCCTGCTTCGACGACGACAAGAAACTCCCGAGGACAGCGGACCTGCTCCAAAAAGACTGCAACTTTATCCAAAAGAGCAGCTTTAAAGAACCCTGCAATCTCGCCGCAAGAAGCGTGAGACTTGCAACACTGCACCCGGCGACCCCGACTCGGTTGGTGGAGAACCAACACCTCAGGGAGGACCCCCGGACTACTCTACGACT
Source organism: Pleurodeles waltl (assembly GCF_031143425.1). NCBI lineage: Eukaryota > Metazoa > Chordata > Amphibia > Caudata > Salamandridae > Pleurodeles > Pleurodeles waltl. The sequence continues at coordinate 578,056,538 of NC_090446.1, forward strand.
GTGAGTACCAAAACCTGTCCCCCCCTGAGCCCCCACAGCGCCGCCTGCAGAGGGAATCCCGAGGCTTCCCCTGACCGCGACTCTCTGAAACCTAAGTCCCGACGCCTGGAAAAGACCCTGCACCCGCAGCCCCCAGGACCTGAAGGACCGGACTTTCACTGCAGAAGTGACCCCCAGGAGTCCCTCTCCCTTGCCCAAGTGGAGGTTTCCCCGAGGAAGCCCCCCCTTGCCTGCCTGCAGCGCTGAAGAGATCCCTTGATCTCTCATTGACTTCCATTGCGAACCCAACGCTTGTTCTAACACTGCACCCGGCCGCCCCCGCGCCGCTGAGGGTGAAATTTCTGTGTGGGCTTGTGTCCCCCCCGGTGCCCTACAAAACCCCCCTGGTCTGCCCCCCGAAGACGCGGGTACTTACCTGCTGGCAGACTGGAACCGGGGCACCCCCTTCTCTCCATTGAAGCCTATGCGTTTTGGGCACCACTTTGAACTCTGCACCTGACCGGCCCTGAGCTGCTGGTGTGGTAACTTTGGGGTTGCTCTGAACCCCCAACGGTGGGCTACCTTGGACCAAGAACTGAACCCTGTAAGTGTCTTACTTACCTGGTAAAACTAACAAAAACTTACCTCCCCCAGGAACTGTGAAAATTGCACTAAGTGTCCATTTTTAAAATAGCTATTTGTGAATAACTTGAAAAGTATACATGCAATTGAAATGATTCAAGGTTCCTAATGTACTTACCTGCAATACCTTTCAAACAAGATATTACATGTTAAATTTGAACCTGTGGTTCTTAAAATAAACTAAGAAAATATATTTTTCTATACAAAACCTATTGGCTGGATTTGTCTCTGAGTGTGTGTACCTCATTTATTGTCTATGTGTATGTACAACAAATGCTTAACACTACTCCTTGGATAAGCCTACTGCTCGACCACACTACCACAAAATAGAGCATTAGTATTATCTCTTTTTACCACTATTTTACCTCTAAGGGGAACCCTTGGACTCTGTGCATGCTATTCCTTACTTTGAAATAGCACATAAAGAGCCAACTTCCTACACTTACCTCCCCCAGGAACTGTGAAAATTGCACTAAGTGTCCACTTTTAAAACAGCTTATTGTGTTTTATGTGAAAAGTATACATGCTAAAGTAATGATTCAAAGTTCCTAGAGTACTTACCTGCAATACCTTTCAAAAGAGCTATTACATGTAAAATTTGAACCTGTGGTTCTTAAAATAAACTAAGAAAATATATTTTTCTATAACAAAACCTATTGGCTGGATTTGTCTCTGAGTGTGTGTACCTCATTTATTGTCTATGGGTATGTACAACAAGTGCTTAACACTACTCCTTGGATAAGCCTACTGCTCGACCACACTACCACGAAATAGAGCATTAGTATTATCTCTTTTTACCACTATTTTACCTCTAAGGGGAACCCTTGGACTCTGTGCATGCTATTCCTTACTTTGAAATAGCACATACAGAGCCAACTTCCTACACCCCCTCTCCTCAGGGAGGAGACACAAAGAGGGTGTAGCCACCCTCCAGGACAGTAGCCATTGGCTACTGCCCTTCTGACCTAAACACACCCCTACATTTTCTATTTAGGGGCGACCCTGAACCCAGGAAATCAGATTCCTGCAACCTACAACAAGAAGAAGGACTGCTGACCTAAAAGCCCCGCAGAGATAATGGAGATGACAACTGACTTGGCCCCAGCCCAACCGGCCTGTCTCCAGACTCAAAGAACCTGCACAGCGACGCATCCGATAGGGACCAGCGACCTCGGAGGACTCAGGACTGCCCTGAACCCGAAGGACCAAGAAACTCCAGAGAACAGTGGCACTGCTCAAAAACAGCAACAACTTTGCAACTTTAAAGCAACTTTTAAAGAACTCTCTCTTCCTGCTGGAAGCGGGAGACTTCACTCTACACCTGAAATCCCCGGCTCGAGCTCCAGAGAACAAACACCGCAGAGAGGCCTCCTAGGCGATTGCGACCTCGTGAGTACCCTGAGTTGACCAACCTGCACCCCCAAAGCGACGCCTGCAGAGAGGATCCAGAGGCTCCCCCTCACCGCGACTGCCTGGTAACAAGGAACCCGATGCCGGGACCAAGCACTGCACCAGCAGCCCCAGGACCGAGGAACCACCCACCAGTATAGGAGTGACCAGCAGGCGGCCCTCGTCCTAGCAGTCGGTAGCTTGCCAGAGAATCCTGCCTCTGCCCTGCCTGCATCGCCTAAGTGACCCCCAGGTCCCTGCATTGCATTCTATAGCAAAACTGATGCCTACTTTGCACACAGCACCCGGCTGCCCCTGTGCCGCTGAGGGTGTGTTTTGTGTCCCCCCACCCCTCCAGGGCTCTACAAAACACCCCTAGTCTGCTCCCAGAGGATGCAGGTACTTACCTGCTAGCAGACTGGAACCAGAGCACCCCTGTTCTCCATAGGCACTTAAGTGGTTTGGGCCCTCGTTTGAGCTCTGCACCTGACCGGCCCTGTGTTGCTGGTGCTGTGGCTTTGGGGTTTCTTTGAACAACCCCCCCCCCCAAACAGTGGGCTGCCTATGCCCAGGGAACTGACTGTATAAGTGCTTTACTTAACTAAGAAACCTAACCAAACTTACCTCCCCCAGGAACAGTTGATTTTTGCACTGTGTCCACTTTTAAAATAGCATATTGCCATTTTAACTAAAACTGCGTGTACTACTGCTTTGAATCAAAGTTCTATGGTAGGAAGTTGGCTCTGTATATACTAACTCAAGGTAAGAGATAGTGTGCACAAAGTCCAAGGGTTCCCCTTAGAGGTAAGATAGTGGCAAAATTAGATCATTCTAATGCTCTATTTTGTGGTAGTGTGGTCGACCAGTAGGCTTATCAGAGGGTAGTGTTAAGCATTTGTTGTACACACACAGGCAATAAATGAGGAACACACACTCACAGTCTTACTCCAGGCCAATAGGTTTTTATATTGAAAAATATATTTTCTTAATTTATTTTAGAACCAGAAGTTCAAGATTTGAAGTAAATGCATAAAATGCAAGGTACTCCACACAGGTAAGTTAGGATCTTTGAATTAGGGCAGTAACATACACAGTTTTAGTTAAAATGGCAATAAGCTATTTTAAAAGTGGACACAGTGCAAAAATCAACAGTCCCTGGGGAGGTAAGTAACGGTTAGTTTTTCAGGTAAGTAAGGCACTTACAAGTTCAAGTTCCTGGGCATAGGCAGCCACACGTTGGGGGTTCAAGGCAACCCCAAAGTCACTGCACCAGCAACACAGGGCCAGTCAGGTGCAGAAGTCAAAGGAGGGCCCAGAACACATAGGCGCCTATGAAGAACAGGGGTGCTCCGATTCCAGGCTGCCAGCAGGTAAGTACTCACGTCTTAGGAGGGCAGACCTGGGGGGTTTTGTAGAGCACTGGGGGAGGGGAGGGGCACAAGTAAGCACACAAAACACACCCTCCGCGGCACAGCGTGCAAAGCAGGCGTCAGGTTTGTAATAGAAATCAATGGAGGGACCCGGGGGTCACTCTAGCGGTGTAGGCATGGCACAGGGGGGCTTCTCGGGCCAGCCACCCACTGGGCTAGGCAGAGAGTTGCCTGGTGGTCACTCCTGCCCTGAAGTTCGGTTCCTTCTGGTCCTGGAGGCCGCGGGTGCAGTGCTTGGTCCAAACGTTGGGTTCCTTGTTACAGGCAGTCGCGGTCAGGGGAACCTCTGGATTCTCTCTGCATGCGTTGCTGTGGGAGTCCAGGGGGGGGTTGTCTCAGGTTACTCACGAGGGCGCAGTTGCTTGGGAGTCCTTCCTGAAGTGTTGCTTCTCTGGAGCTCGAGCTGGGGGTGCTGTGTGCAGATGGTGGCGGGAAGAGTGAGTTCTTTAAAAGTTGTTAGAAAGTTGCAAAAATATTGCTGTAGGTGAACAGTGCCGCTGTTCTCTGGAGTTTCTAGGTCCTTTGGATTTCAGGGCAGTCCTCTGAGACTTCAGAGGTCGCTGGTCCCTGTCCAATGCGTCGCTGTGCAGTTTTCTTTGAGTCTGGAGACTCAAATGGGCTGGGGCCAAAGCAGTTGTCTTCGTCATCTCTGCAGGGCTTTCAGGTCAGCAGTCCTTGTTTCAGGTTGCAGGAATCTGATCTCCTGGGTTCTGGGGAGCCCCTAAATACTAAATTTAGGCATGTGTTTAGGTCTGTGCGGCAATAGTGTGCACAGAGAAGGCACACAAAGTACACCCTCAGCGGCACAGGGGCAGCCGGGTGAAGTGAGGAAAAGCAGGCGTCTGGATTTAGATTGAAAACAATGGAGGGACCCAGGGGTCACTCTAGCGTTGAAGGCAGGCACGGGGGGAAGGACTTCTCGGGACAGCCACCACCTGGGCTAGGCAGAGGGTCGCCTGGGGGGTCGCTCTTGCACTGAAGAAGGTTCCTTCAGGTCCTGCGGGTGCAGTGTTGGTTCCAGGCATCAGGTCCCTTGTTACAGGCAGTCGCAGTTAGGGGGGAGCCTCTGGATTCTCTCTGCAGGAGTCGCTGTGGGGGCTCAGGGGGGGTAGTCTCTGGTTACTCATGGGCTTGCAGTCGCCGGGGAGTCCTCCCTGAGGTGTTGGTTTTCTGCAGGTAGAGCCAGGGGAGTCGGGTGCAGAGTGTGAAGTCTCATGCATCCGGTGGGAAACGTGAAGTCTTTGGAAGTTGCTTCTTTGTTGCAAAGAAGTTGCAGGTTTTGAACAAGGCCGCTGTTCACTGGAGTTTCTTGGTCCTGTAGTCCACGGCAGTCCTCTGAGGCTTCAGAGGTCGCTGGTCCCTGTCAGATGCGTCGCTGGAGCAGGTTTTCGAAGTTGGAGACAGGCCGGTAGGGCTGGGGCCAAAGCAGAAGTCTTCCTCCTTCTCTGCAGGCTTGTAGGTCAGCAGTCGTCCTTTCTTCAGGTTGCTGGAATCTAGTTTCCTAGGTTATGGGGTGCCCCTAAATACAGAATTTAAGGGTGTGTTTAGGTCTGGGAGGGCAGTAGCCAATGGCTACTGTCCTTGAGGGTGGCTACACACTCTTTGTGCCTCCTCCCTGAGGGGAGGGGGGGCACATCCCTATTCTTATTGGGGGAATCCTCAAAAATCAAGATGTAGGATTTCTAAAGGCAGGGATCACCTCAGCTCAGGACACCTTAAGGGCTGTCCTGACTGGTGGGCGACAACTCCTTGTTTGTCTCATTATCTCCCCTGGACTTGCCACCAAAAGTGGGGGCTGTGTCCAGGGAGCGGGCATCTCCACTAGCTGGAGTGCCCTGGGGCATTGTAACACAAAGCTTGAGCCTTTGAGGCTCACTGCTAGATGTTACAGATCCTGCAGGGGGGAGGTGTTAAGCATCTCCACCCAGTGCAGACTTTATTTCTGGCCTCAGAGCATAAAGGCTCTCACCCCAGGGGGTCAGAAACTCGTCTCTCAGCAAAAGGCTGCCACAAACCAGTCAGTCCTACACTGAAGGATTGAGTAAAATATAGGGGGCATCCTTCTGTGTGTATTTTTTAATAAATCCAACACTGGCATCAGTGTGGGTTTATTATTCTGAGAAGTTTGATACCAAACTTCTCAGTATTCAGTGTAGCCATTATGGAGCTGTGGATTTCGTTTTTGACAAACTCCCAGACCATATACTTAATAGGGCCACACTGTACTTACAATGTCTAAGAATAGACTTAGACACTGTAGGGGCATATTGCTCATGCAGCTATGCCCTAACCTGAGGTATGGTGCACCCTGCCTTAGGGCTGTAAGGCCTGCTAGAGGGGTGACTTATCTATGCCACTGGCAGTATTTTGTGTGCATGGCACCCTGAGGGGGATGCCATGTCGACTTTGTTTTTTTCTCCCCCCAACACACACAATCTGCAATGGCAGTGTGCATGTGTTAGGTGAGGGGTCCGTAAGGGTGGCACAACACATGCTGCAGCCCTTAGAGACCTTCCCTGGTCACAGGGCCCTTGGTACCACTGGTACCTTTTACAAGGGACTTATCTGTGTGGCAGGGGTGTGCCAATTGTGGAAACAATGGTACATTTTTAGTGAAAGAACACTGGGTCTGGGGCCTGATTAGCAGGGTCCCAGCACACTTCTCAGTCAAGTCAGCATCAGTGTCACGCAAAAAGTGGGGGGTAACTGCAACAGGGAGCCATTTTCCTACACTACTGTCCTGGAGAGCGGCTACACCCTCTTTGGGCCTCCTCCCTGAGGGGGAGGGGGGGCACATCCCTAATCCTATTGGGGGAATCCTCCAATCTCAAGATGGAGGATTTCTAAAGGCAGGGGTCACCTCAGCTCAGGACACCTTAGGGGCTGTCCTGACTGGTGGGTGGTAACTCCTTGATTTTCTTATTATCTCCTCCAGTCTTGCCGCCAAAAGTGGGGGCAGTGGCCGGAGGGGTGGGCATCACCACTAGCTGGGATGCCCTGGGGTGCCTTAACAAAAGGCATGAGCCCTTGAGGCTCACAGCCAGGTGTTACAGTTCCTGCAGGGTGATGTGAGAAGCACCTCCACCCAGTACAGGCTTTGTTCCTGGCCACAAAGTGAGAAAGGCAGTCTCCCCATGTGGCCATCAACTCGTCTGGCTATAGCAGGCTGGCAGAAACTGGTCAGCCTAGCACTAGGAGTCAGACTGGTATTCAGGGGGCATCGCTAAGATGTGTTTGACAAACTCCCAGACCATATACTCTTTATGGCTACCCTGCACTTACAATGTCTAAGGTTGTGCTTAGACACTGTAGGGGCATAGTGCTCATGCACCTATGCCCTCACCTGTGGTATAGTGCACCCTGCCTTAGGGCTGTAAAGCTTGCTAGAGGGGTGACTTACCTATGCCACAGGCAGTGTGAGGTCAGCATGGCACTCTGAGGGGAGTGCCATGTCGACTTAGTCATTTTCTCCCCACCAGCACACACAAGCTTTGAGACAGTGTGCATGTGCTGAGTGAGGGGTCCCCAGGGTGGCATAAGACACGCTGCAGCCCTTAGAGACCTTCCCTGGCATCAGGGCCCTTGGTACCAGGGTTACCATTTACAAGGGACTTATCTGGGTGGCAGAGTTGTGCCAATTGTGGAGACAAAGGTACAGTTTAGGGAAAGAACACTGGTGCTGGGGCCTGGTTAGCAGGATCCCAGCACACTTTCAATCATAACTGGCATCAACAAAAGGCAAAAAGTCAGGGGGTAACCATGCCAAGGAGGCATTTCCTTACACCCTGTGCACCATGTCTGTTGTCATTACCACGGCTTGTTGGCTCTGCAGTAAGAAGATCTCCTAGCTTCAAGAAGCCCCAGCCTAAAGTATCACACCATTCCAAGATAGAAGATAGACTTCCTCCCTGCAACCTCTGCAATGTGGGCATCCATCTTCTTTGTGCTGCTGAGGTCTCTTTGCAACTCCCTGTGGTTGCTGCCAGAGGGTCCTCCTGGGGTCTCCTTTTATTCTTGCTGACTTTCCTTACTGCTGAGGGCTGGCCCTGGCTTACCTGTAAATGTTGAGTCCCTCGGACGTTGCTGGACCCAACTTCTGCAATTCTTTGTACATCACTCATTTCACATTTGCAAAGGCTTGTTGGTGGTCTTCCTGGCCACTGACCCTTCTACAATCAACAACTGGTGTGGGACAGCTCATGAACGACTCCTGGGATCCTTCTGCATCACCTGGACACCACAGCTGCATCTTCATAACTATCGTGACACAGAGAAAGCATCCACAAGGGTGAGCAATACCCACCCGCACCCCCCTGGGCATCTACGGGTGGTCTGGGCTCTGTCACCTCTTTCCACAGGTGTTCCTTGCCCAGAATCCACACCTGGGTGGGGGTGGCTTTCTCTTCTGTGAGGGAAGTAAGATTTGTATTTCAAAAGCAACAGCCCTTTGAGGCTTGCCGCCTTAGGAAGGCTAATCAGCAGGTCATCCTGTGTGAATGTGTGTTACACCCTCTTACCAGGCAGGCTTTTGTTCTGGACCTCCTGAGAGCACAGGGCTCTCATACTAGGGGTCAAGAACGGTGTCTCGGGTGGCAGGCTGGTAGAAACTGGTCAGCAAGCACACCAGAGGCTGGTAGGGTTTCAGAGGGCATCTCTAAGGTGCACTCTAGGTGCAGGTATTGGTAAATCCAATACTGGCATCACCAATACGAGATGTTTGTTATCAAACATCCTTAACTTCAGTGAAGCCATCAGGTAACTGGTGGATTTGTATTGACCAGTGTCCAGCACATGTATTTAAAATGTCTTCCTTGGTCACTTACTATGTCTGAGAATTGACAAGGACAAAACAGGGATATATCTGCTCGTGCTGACAAGCCCTCATATGTAAGCCTTAGAGCTGTAAGCCCTGCTAGAGGGCTCACTTATATATATTGCATGCCGAGTTAGGGGATATGGCACACAGGCTCACTTGTGTCTGCACCAAGACACACAGCCTGCAATGGCAGTTTGTCATGTGATTGGTGAGGGGTCCCTTAGGGTGGCACAATTTGTGTTGCAGCCCTTAGAGACCCTCCTTAGTACCCAAGGCCCTAGGTACCAGGGGTGCCATTTACTAGGGACTTAAGGAGGGTGCTAAAGATGTGGTCAATTGGGTAAACAACTGTGCAGTTTTGGGAAAGAGATCTGGCACTGGAGGCCTGATTAGCAGAACACAGTGCACTTTCAGTCGTAATGACATCAGATACCAGGCAAAAAGTGGGTGGTAACCATATCAAAATGAGGCACTTTCCTGCACATCACCTCCTTTTCTCCCTCTTCAGCTTGGTAGGGCCTTTAAAGGGGTGCACAATTCAGTGAATGTTGAGGCCTGGACGGTGCCAGCATCTATGTCAACAACATCAGGATTATAATCGGCTCTGTGCCAGGGAGGGATGGAGCCGGCTTTGAATGAGGCACCTATGGCAACAACTGTCCTGATCTGGGGGTGGGGATCAAGAGCACTCTGCCGGTGTCAAGGGTGAACCCGCTGACTAACAGAGTCACATCTCTGCTCCGTGGGGCCTGAAGGCATTCCAGAAAGCTTTGATGGCTTAAAGATGATGTCATGAAATTGTTCAAGTTGAGCAGGCGTTGTTCCGGCACTGGGAGACGTGAGGTAGCTTGGAGCAGGCCCTGAGGCAAGCTCCGCAGAAAGTGTGCGGGAGCAGGCCTGGAAGCATGATGTCAAGAAGAAGCCATAGAGAGATTCAACGATTCTTGTGCTTTATGGACTTCAATGAGGAGGTCTTGGAGCGGGAAGGCAATCTGCCATGGGCTTTGCGCCAGGAATGGCCCCAAAGTCTTCCAGGGGACCAATAATGGAGTGGAGCCTTCTTCTGCTGGACCGCCAGGAGTTTCATTGTCTGTTCTTGAATCGCCTTCGGATGCAGCAACCTCAACTCTACGTAGACCTTCAGGACATGTCCAGACCCCAAACACTAGAGACAAACAAAGTGGGAATCTGACTAAGACATTTCCCACAGGCTTGAACCCTGAGGGTTATGCAGGGGACATGACAGCCTAAATAAAAGCTGGGAACAAAGCTCAAAAAGATCAACAAAATTGAAAAAAAAAATAGAAAAAAAAAGACAGCGGTATCTGTTCCAGATCTGCGCTGTTAGTGCAGAACGAAAGGAAATGTCAGTGCGTTGAAGTGGTTCCAATATAAATACAACATCGCTTACGACGCAGACACCGCCAAACCGAACGACACCAACTTCTAGTGGGAAGAGTTCTAAGATGAGGAATCTGCGTTTAGAAGTCTCTATCCAACATGTTTTAAGAGTGAAAGAGGAGGGGGGGTGGGTGTGTGTGGGTGTGGGTGTGGGTGTGTGTGTGTGTGTGTGTGTGTAAAAGGAACAGTAGGAGGAAAGTTACTAGCTCCAGGGGAGGCAATAAGTGAAAATATGTGGGAAAAGTACCTTCAGCAGAGTAAAAAATCAGCAAGATGACAAGGATAAGAATTCTTCCCAAGAACCTACTTTAGTTGTGTAATATCTACGTAGATCAAAAGAAGGGACTACGCATTACATGAGCAAAGAGGAGTTTATTTCCACTTTTCGGTAGTGTTTAAAAAATCTGAACTCTGATGGGAGCTGAAATCAAAATGAAAATGTCACTTACCCAGTGTACATCTGTTCGTGGCATCAGTCGCAGTAGATTCGCATGTTTTGCAATAGCTCGCCATCTGGTGTTGGGCCGGAGTGTTACAAGTTGTTTTTCTTCGAAGAAGTCTTTCGAGTCACGGGACCGAGTGACTCCTCCTTTTGTCTCCATTGCGCATGGGCGTCGACTCCATCTTCGATTGTTTTTCCCCGCAGAGGGTGAGGTAGGAGTTGAATTGTAGTAATAGTGCCCATGCGATGGAGTGACTAAGTATGCACCTATTTAAGGTTGAGATGATACATATATAAATAGTTGAAGGTAACTTCCAAACTGCTACAGGCTCCCGGGGAGGCGGGTGGGCACATGCGAATCTACTGCGACTGATGCCACGAACAGATGTACACTGGGTAAGTGACATTTTCAGTTCGATGGCATCTGTCGCTGTAGATACGCATGTTTTGCATAGACTAGTAAGCAGTTATCTCCCCAAAAGCGGTGGATCAGCCTGTAGGAGTGGAAGTAGTCTGAAATAATGTTCTTAATACGGCTTGACCTACTGTGGCTTGTTGTGCGGATAACACGTCTACACAGTAGTGCTTGGTGAATGTGTGAGGCGTAGACCATGTGGCTGCCTTACATATTTCTTGCATTGGGATGTTTCCTAGAAAGGCCATGGTAGCACCTTTCTTTCTGGTTGAGTGTGCCCTTGGTGTAATGGGCAGCTGTCGTTTAGCTTTAAGGTAGCAGATTTGGATGCATTTAACTATCCATCTGGCTATACCTTGTTTTGATATTGGGTTTCCTGCATGAGGTTTTTGAAATGCAATAAATAGTTGTTTAGTCTTTCTGATGTTTTTTGTTCTGTCAATGTAATACATCAATGCTCTTTTGACATCTAATGTATGTAGTGCCCTTTCAGCTACGGTATCTGGCTGTGGAAAGAACACTGGAAGTTCCACTGTTTGATTTAGATGGAACGATGAAATAACCTTTGGCAAAAATTTAGGATTGGTCCTTAGGACGACCTTATTCTTGTGTAGTTGTATAAAAGGTTCCTGTATTGTAAACGCCTGAATCTCGCTTACTCTTCTTAGGGAAGTAATGGCGATTAGAAATGCCACCTTCCAGGTTAGGAACTGTATTTCGCAGGAGTGCATGGGTTCAAAAGGTGGACCCATAAGTCTAGTTAGGACAACATTTAGGTTCCATGAAGGAACAGGTGGTGTTCTTGGTGGTATAATTCTCCTAAGGCCCTCCATGAATGCTTTAATGACTGGTATCTTATATAGGGAAGTTGAATAGGTAGTCTGCAGGTATGCAGATATTGCTGCAAGGTGTATTTTAATGGAAGAGAAAGCCAGGTTAGATTTTTGTAAGTGAAGCAAGTAACCCACTACATGTTCTGGAGTTGTGTGTAATGGTTGTATTTGATTAATATGGCAGTAGCAAACAAACCTCTTCCATTTACTTGCATAGCAGTGCCTGGTGGATGGCCTTCTGGCTTGTTTTATGACTTCCATACATTCTTGGGTAAGTTGTAAGTGCCCGAATTCTAGGATTTCAGGAGCCAGATTGCTAGATTCAGCGATGCTGGATCTGGGTGTCTGATCTTTTGGTTGTGCTGTGTCAACAGATCTGGCCTGTTGGGCAATTTGATGCAGGGTACTACTGATAGGTCTAGCAGCGTTGTGTACCAGGGTTGCCTTGCCCAAGTTGGTGCTATTAATATGAGTTTGAGTTTGTTTTGACTGAGTTTGTTTACCAGGTAAGGAAGGAGAGGGAGAGGAGGAAAAGCGTAAGCAAATATCCCTGACCAGTTCATCCATAGGGCATTGCCTTGGGACTGTTTGTGTGGGTATCTGGATGCGAAGTTTTGGCATTTTGCGTTCTCCTTTGTCGCAAACAAGTCTATCTGAGGTGTTCCCCAGAGTTTGAAATAAGTGTTCAGAATTTGGGGGTGAATTTCCCATTCGTGGACCTGTTGGTGATCTCGAGAGAGATTGTCTGCGAGTTGATTTTGGATCCCTGGTAAAAATTGTGCTATTAGGCGAATTTGGTTGTGAATTGCCCAACGCCAAATCTTTTGTGCTAGCAGGCTTAACTGCGTGGAGTGCGTCCCCCCTTGCTTGTTTAGATAATACATTGTTGTCATGTTGTCTGTTTTGACGAGAATGTATTTGTGAACTATTATTGGTTGGAAAGCTTTTAGTGCTTGAAAAACTGCTAGAAGTTCTAGGTGATTTATATGCAGTTTTGTTTGATGTACGTTCCATTGTCCTTGTATGCTGTGTTGATCGAGGTGTGCTCCCCACCCTGTCATGGAAGCATCTGTTATTACGTATTGTGGCACTGGGTCTTGGAAAGGCCGCCCTTTGTTTAAATTTATGTTGTTCCACCACAGAAGCGAGAGGTAAGTTTGGCGGTCTATTAACACCAGATCTAGAAGGTGACCCTGTGCTTGTGACCATTGTGATGCTAGGCACTGTTGTAAGGGCCTCATGTGCAGTCTTGCGTTTGGGACAATGGCTATGCATGAAGACATCATGCCTAGGAGTTGTAGTACCATCTTTGCTTGTATCCTTTGTGTTGGATACATGCGTTGTATCATGGTGTTGAAATTTTGAATTCTTTGGGGACTTGGAGTGGCTACTCCTTTTGATGTGTCTATTATGGCTCCCAGGTATTGTTGTACCTTGCGCGGCAGAATTTTGGATTTTGTGAAATTGACGGTGAACCCTAATTTGAAGAGGGTTTGTATGATATGATTTGTGTGATATGAGCACTCTATTAACGAATGGGCCTTGATTAGCCAGTCGTCTAGATATGGGAACACATGTATTTGCTGCCTTCTTATGTGTGCAGCGACTACCGCTAGACATTTGGTAAAGACTCTTGGTGCGGTTGTTAATCCGAAAGGCAGAACTTTGAATTGGTAATGTATTCCCTTGAATACAAACCTTAGGTATTTCCTGTGCGATGGGTGTATTGGTATATGGAAATAAGCATCCTTGAGGTCTAAAGTTGCCATGTAGTCGTGTAGTTTTAGCAATGGCAATACTTCTTGTAGTGTGACCATGTGAAAGTGGTCTGATTTGATGAAAGTGTTCACTACTCTGAGGTCTAGGATTGGTCTCAGCGTTTTGTCCTTCTTTGGTATCAGAAAGTACAGTGAGTAAACTCCTGTGTTTATTTGTGTGTTTGGCACTAATTCGATTGCATTCTTTTGCAATAGTGCCTGCACTTCTATCTCCAGGAGATTGGAATGGTGTGTTGTCAAATTTTTTGCTTTTGGTGGTATGTTTGGAGGGAATTGTAGAAATTCTATGCAATAACCATGTTGGATAATTGCTAGAACCCAAGTGTCTGTAGTGATTTCCTCCCATGCTTTGTAATAATGACTTATTCTTCCCCCCACTGGTGTTGTGTGGAGGGGGTGAGTGACATGTGAGTCACTGTTTAGTAGTAGGGGTTTTGGGGCTCTGAAATCTTCCTCTATTTCTAGGGAATTGCCCTCCTCTATATTGTCCCCGAAAACCTCCTCTATACTGTCCCTGGTAACTGGACGGTGTTGCTTGTGAGGTGCTGGCTTGTGTGCTCTGACCCCGAAACCCCCCTTGAAAGGGTGTTTTACGGAATGTGCTGTAATTGCCTCTGCTCTGCGGGGAGTAGAGTGCGCCCATGGCTTTGGCAGTGTCCGTATCTTTTTTGAGTTTCTCAATCGCTGTGTCCACTTCTGGACCGAACAGTTCTTTTTCGTTAAAAGGCATATTGAGAACTGCTTGTTGAATCTCTGGTTTAAATCCAGACGTTCGGAGCCATGCATGCCTTCTGATAGTTACAGATGTATTAATTGTCCTTGCAGCTGTATCTGCAGCGTCCATGGAGGAGCGGATCTGGTTGTTGGAAATGGTCTGTCTCTCCTCAACCACTTGTTTTGCCCTATTTTGTAAGTCCTTGGGCAGATGTTCAATGAGATGTTGCATCTCGTCCCAGTGGGCTCTGTCATAGCGCGCAAGTAGTGCCTGGGAGTTCGCAATGCGCCACTGGTTTGCAGCTTGTGCTGCGACTCTCTTACCAGCTGCATCGAACTTGCGGCTTTCTTTATCTGGGGGTGGTGCATCTCCAGATGTGTGGGAGTTGGCCCTTTTCCTAGCTGCTCCTACAACGACAGAGTCTGGTGGCAGCTGTGTAGTGATGAAAACCGGGTCTGTAGGAGGCGCCTTATACTTTTTTTCCACCCTTGGTGTGATAGCCCTACTTTTGACCGGCTCCTTAAAGATGTCTTTTGCGTGCCGGAGCATACCAGGGAGCATAGGCAGGCTTTGGTATGAGCTGTGGGTGGAGGAGAGTGTGTTGAATAAAAAATCATCCTCGACCTGTTCTGAGTGGAGGCTTACGTTGTGAAATTGTGCTGCTCTAGCCACCACTTGAGAATACGCAGTGCTGTCCTCTGGTGGAGATGGCTTCGTAGGGTATGCCTCCGGACTGTTATCTGACACTGGGGCGTCGTATAGGTCCCATGCGTCTTGATCTTGGTCACCCTGGCTTATGGTGGTGTGAGCTGGGGAGTGTGATGGAGTTTGTGCTGGTGAGACGTTAATCACGGGCGGAGGAGAGGGTGGTGGGGTAACTCTTTTCACCACTTTTGGTTGTGGTGTCTGTTCAGTTTGGAACTCCAACCTTCTCTTTCTTCTAATGGGGGGAAGGGTGCTTATTTTTCCTGTCCCCTGCTGTATGAAAATACGCTTTTGCGTATGGTCTACATCAGTTGATTGTAGCTCTTCCTCAAACCTATGCTTTTGCATTTGGGAGGTTAGCGAGTGCTCTTCTGTATAAGAGCCTGAAGCTGGGTCGCTTGCAGTTTGTTTCGGCACCGAAACCCTGTCTGCGTGTTTTTTCGGCTCCGAGGTGACTTTTTTCTTTTTCGGGGCCGAAACCTCTCGGCGTCGATCTTCTTCGGTGCCGCTGTCTCGGCGTCGAGCCGTGTCCACACCGGCATCTCGGTGTTGAGGCTTGTCTCCAGCACTTTCTCGGTCCCGAGAAGGCTGCGTGCCGGTGTCTCGACCGGAGTCGGACGATCTCGGCACTGTTTGGGCCTTTTTCGGTGCCGACGGTCGGTCACCGAATTTATGGGTGGAGCCATGGCCTGATGGCAGTGGCGTCCCCTGGGCCTTGTAAATCTTCTTCTGTGTGGTTTTCGACGTCTTACTCACGGTTTGTGTATCGTCGAATCCTTCGGAGTCCGATTCTTGGATTGAGAAGGTACCTTCCTCTTCTTGTTCCTCGAACTCTCGGTGGGCTGTCGGCGCGGACGCCATCTGAAGTCTTCTGGCTCGACGGTCTCGGAGTGTTTTTCGGGACCGGAACGCACGACAGGCCTCGCAGGTGTCTTCACTGTGCTCAGGTGACAGGCACAGGTTACAGACCAAGTGTTGGTCTGTATAGGGGTATTTATTGTGGCAGAAACGGAACAGGGTCCGTTCCATCGCCGTTCTTCAGCACGCGGTCGGGCCGACCAGGCCCCGACGGGGGATCGAAAAACTACCCCGAAGGGCACCGGAGCTCTTCGATGCGGTGTTGAATCTAACTACGCCGATCCCGAACGCAACAATACCGACGAAAATCTTCCGAAATTAGCTATCTTTCCGTTCCGAAACTCGGAGCGACAGGAACACGTCCGAACCCGATGGCGGAAAAAAAACAATCGAAGATGGAGTCGACGCCCATGCGCAATGGAGACAAAAGGAGGAGTCACTCGGTCCCGTGACTCGAAAGACTTCTTCGAAGAAAAACAACTTGTAACACTCCGGCCCAACACCAGATGGCGAGCTATTGCAAAACATGCGTATCTACAGCGACAGATGCCATCGAACTAAAATAATTTAAAAAACGGAGACAATGCTAAACATCCCTTACACCAACTTCTAAATGTCTAGCTGCAACGTGGTATTACAGGATGCAAACCTACAATAGATTTACAAAAGATCCATGCTTGAATAATTAGAATATTTCTATTTAAAAAATACCCAACCACCACCCAGTAAATATTTAATGACTGTGAAAAACAGCAGAACAAAGATGTTAAGAGAAACACTAACTTTTAGCATTTGTAACCCCATACCAAGCTTTAATAATTACGAGAAAAGGAGTAAATCTGGCTCAACTAATGGTCCATGCTTACCAAATAGAAGGGTGACCGGGGTGGCGGTGGGGGCTGCCGTCTTATCCTTGGCATGATGAGTGAGGTAGATAAAGGTGGTGGGGTTGGTGTAGTAGATCGGAGCGTAAGCATTTCCAATTCTTCCTTAAAAACCATGCTGGCATGAGTTCTGGGAGTCAATGTGAGTATGGTACTTGACAATGGCACTGAAACACGAGTTGCAGATGTGGCAGAGGGACTTGACATCTGAGTCAGAGACCCAGCTGCTGCAGTAGTTACAGAACTTGAAATTAGATTCAGAGGCCGCTGTGCTGATGCGTTGACAAGAGTGCAATCTGGTGTCAAAGGCGGATATACTAAAGAGGTAACAGGATTTAAAACTGGTGTTGGAGTCTGGGCTACTGTAGTAGTAAGAGAGCTTTGAACTGTGGTAAAAAGTGAGGCTGTAAAGTTGGAAAGGCTGTTTGGAACTGGGGTTGGGGGATGGGCTGCCAGTGTATTAGAAGAGCTGGAAATAGAATTAAGAGGCCTGTTTGCCAATGTGGTGGAGCAACTGTTTGCTGGATTCAAAGAAGGGTTTCCCAAAATGTTACCTGGGCTGTAAACTGGAGTCAAAGGCAGACAAGCTGATGTGGTTAGAGAGTTGTTAACTGGTGTAAGAGGTCGGTCTGCCATGGTATTGGGATAACGGTTCATTGGGGTCAGAGGCTGCGTTCCCAAGATAGCAGCACAGGAAGAATCTTGAATTAAAGACAAGCATGCTGATGTGGTATGAGAACTTGTAACTTGAGTTATGGGACAACTTACCGAAGCAGTGACATAATTGTTAATTGCAGAAGGATGGCCTACAGAGTTGATGAGGTAACTGTTAATAGGAGTTGGTGGTCGGTTTGCCAACGTGGGGAGAGAGTTTGATCCTGGTGTTGTAGGACGGGCAACACAGGTGGTAAGAGGTCCTGAAACTGGAGCAGGTGGGCAAGATGCCACAGTGTAAAGAGGACTAGACATTGGCGTAAGAGGCCTCTCAGTTGAAGTGATAATGGGGTTACAGACTGGCTGAAGTTTTGGTGCTAAAGGGACACCAATGCTGGAGACTGGCAAAGAACTAGCAGCTAGGTTGGTTGCTGGACCAGAGAGAGTCACTGCTGTTGACCTAGAAACCGATACAGGAGCAGATAATAGAGGCCTTGGCTCCAAACTAGAAGGATTAGATGGTAAGACAATATGCTCGTGCCCAGATGCAGACTCAGTAGTAGGATCTGAAATAAACCTGGTGCTAGATGAGCAAGTCAATGGGGTGAAAGCTAAAGTAGATGCAGGGCAAGTCAGATGCATCCCATTGCTGGGTATGGTGACAATACCCTGGGTGGAAATCTGTGCAGGGGACACCGAAAGCCTGGTTGCTAGGCTGAGAGTGGAGCACGAGGGCTGGATTCCATTGCTAGGAACAGGGGGTATACCCTGCAGAGTCCCATGGCTTGGTATTTGTGTAGGTTTGGTTGATGCACTGGTAGATGAGCCAACTAGTTGTGTTCCATATGAAGACACTGAGAGAGGGTAGCGAATGGTTGCTGCTGAACCTGGAATGGCCACTTGTGCTGATGCTAATCCATGTTTGGCTCCTAGAGAAGTGGAAATAGGGATGCTCTGTACTAATGATCTACCAGTAACATTAGGACTAGTAGGTTGTACTGAGACAATCATGGAAGGAGGAACAGAGTTCAAAGTATGGGATGGGTTAGAGCCTGGAGTCACATGCTGTGGCACTGCTGTTTGCACAGAGCTGGAGGATGTCACTGAAGTTTGGGCAGACAGCATAGTTGCAGCAGAGAAATCCGAGAAGGTTGCCAGTGCAGGACAGTTGCCTGCCAAAGACACACAAGCTGAAACAGGATTGGAGACTACAGTAAAAGTCCCAGGACTAAACATGGCAGGTGAGTTGTTTGCCACCAGAGATTTCTGACTTGAGACTAGGTTAGAGGCCTGAACTGGTACTGAATTAGAGGAAGAAACAGAAGCCAGTAAAGCAGCATGACTAGACAATGGTGCATGCACAGGAGTTGTACTACAGCCCGCCACTGATGACTGATTGAAGGAGGGCACAGGAGTTGGCAGTGAGGCAGAATTAGAAGCACCTCCAGGAGCTAGCAATGAAGGATGGCAAGAGGACATACTAGATGCCAGCAGTGGAGAAAGATTAGGTGACACTAACGCTGCTACTATGGGAGCTGGGCTTGTGGCTTGGAGAGTAGCCACCTTTGGATTAGAACTGGAGGCCAGAACAGGAGCCAACAGGGAAGCTGGACTGGAAACAGGGGCAGAACACTGCACATAAGCAAAACTGGAGGCAGAGCCGGACGTCAGCATTTTGGCATTATTGTGGGCCAATGGGAGAGGTGGCAAGGCAGCTGAGCTAGAGGCTGCCATATGTGCTTGCACGGGAGAACTGGCTGACTGGACTGAAGTAAGAAGAGGGTTCTGCAGAGTACCAAGGAGAGGTGTTTGCAAATGAATGGGACCTGAAGGCTGGTTAAAAGCAGAATTGGTGATCTGACCAGGACCTATCAGTGTGACTGAACTGGAAGCTGGAGTAACAGCTTGCAGGTAAGTTGGTGTGGAACTGGACGAAGCAACCAATGAAGCTGGACTGTATCCCACAGTAGGAGATAGCATGGGTGCTGAACCACAGGCCCTGGTATTACCAGAGGTAGGAGTCTGCATAGGAAGCGAGCTAGAAGACACAACAGGTGCTAGATGAGTTACACTAGATGGTGGAAGAGAAGTTTGCAGATAAGTAGAACTGGAAACATGAGTAGTTGGCATGGGGGATGTACCAGAGGACGTGGCCGGAGCTAGCATGGGAACAGAATTGGAAAACTGACTTGAGACAAGAATGGGAGCAGTGGATGTCAAAGGCCACAAAGATGGTGTAAGCGAAGAATTGTCAGCAGTTAGCCTAAGTGACAAAGAGGTTGTGACTGTGGAAGCAGAATCAGAGACTGGAGGTGGGACCAGAGACAAAGAGGAGCTGGTGGGTGAAACCAGAGTGGTGGGCAGCAGGGAGCTTGCATCTGGTGGTCTGGATACTAGACTTGGAGTAAGGCTACATGATGGAATCTGCACAAGTGTCTGGTTAGTAGTTAGAGACTGAGTTGCCAACGCTGCAACAGAACTGAAGGCAACTAATGAATGAGGCAATGGTGACGGGACAGGACTTGCAGGAAGACTACAAGCAGCGCTGGAGATCGCTGGTATCAGCTGAGAAGCCATTGTGGAAACAGGACTGGAGAGAGGTGCCAAAAGTCTAGCTCCTAACAAAGGAGTAGAGCTGGTAGATGGTGATGGTGCCAATGATGAAGCTGCGTTAGAAGCCTGTAGTACAGAGC
The DNA here is from genome assembly GCF_031143425.1 of Pleurodeles waltl. Taxonomy (NCBI): domain Eukaryota; kingdom Metazoa; phylum Chordata; class Amphibia; order Caudata; family Salamandridae; genus Pleurodeles; species Pleurodeles waltl. The sequence goes on from NC_090446.1 coordinate 578,076,172, forward strand.
AGTGGGTTGAAGAAGCACCACCTGTGGAGACAGAAAAAGGGTAGAGAGCATCAACCATTTTTCAACAGTGTTGTGATTCTTCTATTTCAGGTCCTTAGTTCCACTGGCCTCACCATTTTGTGAAGCATACAAAATTATTCGATACTTCGACTAATGAACATGCCAACTTCTCAGAATCTTACTTCCTCACCACAAACAACCATCCACAACTCTCCTTACCTGCCTTTTACATTCCATCTACATCAAGTGCTTACAAATAAAGGTATTGTGGGCACATGCTTTGGAGAATAAAAGAATGACGACCCAGAGTACAAAATTACTATAACATTTACTTACTCTATACTCAGTCCCATTATGGAAAGAATTTTAACAGGAGTTTGCTTTTAAGAATGCTGAATATTCAAGTGTGTGGCACTTGTTGCACAGGTACCCACCAACAGCCATGATGTAACTAGAAAACAGGGGCTTAACAGACAACACTGAGAGGAGCATCAGACTACTTAATGGGGTACATAAGGAAGCATACTTGCAATTTTCTGTCAGGTAGGTTTACAGTTCTGGGGCAGTCTGAGGTTACTGGGCAGCATCTGAACTAAAGCTGTGTTGAGCTCCATCAATATTGTCACATCAACTGGATATTTAACAGGTGAGGGTTGGTGAGCAGACAAGGTTTGTTCTATGGATGGGAGATGGGCCAGAGAGCAGATATCGTAAATATATAAATGACACACAAAGCACAGCAATGTTACAATTCCAGAAAGAATACCACCTCAGCATGGTTGCCCACGTTTGGAAAACCTCTGCAACTGCCAAGCTACTATAAAATGGTGTCAGAAAAAAACAACTGTCCCACAAGAAGATAGACTGCCAACAGGAGGCACATTAGTCCGCAAGAAGGTCTGCACAAGGTCCAACTGAATGAAAGACGTAGGAAAGTAGCCTCAATCTAGCATGGTTACCTTAACTTTTTAGCCCGTTTGTCAGTGTGTTTGACTGTGTTCACAGGGATCCTGCCGACCAGGACCCCAGTGATTATGCTCTCTCCTTTTTCAACATGGTCCCTGGAACCTTTTTCACCCCACATGTGGCATATTGGTGCCCCCAAGTAAGCCCCTAGTATATAGTACCCAGGGCTTTGGGGAACCAGGGGATCCCTATATGCTGCAGCATGTATTATGCCACCCATAGGGAGCCCATGCAAAGTGTTCTGCAGGCCAGTCATTGCAACCTGCGAGAAAGGGTTCATGCACCCTTCCACTGTCAGGACACTAAGTCACTCCTATGGCAGGCCCTCCTAGCCCAGAGGGCAGAGTGCAAGTACCTGTTTGTGAGGGCACCCTACACTAGTAGAGGTGCCCCCACGAACTCCATCTCCATTTTCCTGGACTTTGAGCGTGCGTGGACGCCATTTTATGCTTGTACTGGACATAGGTCACTACCTATGTCCAGCTACATAATAGTAATTCCAAACCTAGGCATGTTTGGTATCAAACATGTCAGAATCGTACTCCAATACTGTTGCCAGTATTGGAAGTATAATTCCATGCACTCTGGGGGCTCCTTATAGGACCCCCCAGTATTGCTACCACCAGTCTTACAGGGTTTTCAGACAGGTTTCTGCACTCCTGCTGCTTGATTTGATCAAGCTCAAGAAGACACAAAGGATTTCCTTTGGGAGAGGGAGGTAACACCCTCTTCCCAGGTGTGTCTGGCTTGGGAGCGGTAGCCTCCCAAGCCACTGGTATGCTTTGAAGGGCACATTTGGTGCCCTCTGTGCATAAACCAGTCCACACCGTTTCGTGTTTTTTTTTTTTTCCCCCCTCTCTCTCGCTCTCTCTTCTTGCAGTCTTGTCTGGGTGTCGTCTTTTCTTCTTTTTCCTCCTTTTGGATGGTTTGGGGAAATTCCAGTAATTTACTCCTGGTTTCCTGGTCGCTGGGGGGTACTGTGTTACTTATCCCTGTGTTTTTCTAGTTCTCCTAGCTCCCCTCTACACATTCCACTTACGTAAGTGAGGGTCCTGTGTTCGCATTACATTTTTCTTGTATATGGCCTGGGTTCCCCCTAGGGTCACTATTGCTTATTGGTATTTGCACTGTTTTCTAACCTTTTCAGTGCCTATTACTGTTTACTAGTGTAGTTATTGGAGGACTGCCCTTTAAGTAGTTTGTGGAATGGTGTGACCAAATATAAAGTGCCTTTATTTAGGTACAACTGAGTGTTTTGTTTCATGTGTGTAAGTGCTGTGTGACTACAGTGGTTTTGCATGTCTCCGAGATGAGCCTTGGCTGCTCATCCACAGCTACCTCTAGAGAGCCTGGCTTCTAGACACTGCCTACACTTCACTAATAGGAGATACCAGGACCTGGTATAAGGTTTAAGTACCCACACACCAGGCCAGCTTCCTACAGAAAAACTGAGCGAGAGACTCTCAACAGACTAACTGCCACAGTGAGATATGAGAGTAATTGTGAAGTATCATATGGTGTGGTTGTGAGACCTCCCTGTGTAATACACTGCCAACTCTTCTAGGAGCACTCAGGTTTCATTTGTCAAACCGTAGCTCAACCCTGGGGAGCTGTGGCTTCGAGCAATTAGGCTTTAACTAAGGAGTAAACGTAAAGCATTTAAAACCACACCAGACCAACTGAAGAAACAAACTCGATTCTGAAGAAATTCAGCACCAACTTATAAAAAGAGCATACATGTTTATGAACTTATGGACACTAAAATGAAAAAGATTCCCCTGAGGGTTCAGGAAACAGATTTTTACAAGAAACAATAGATCAAGACTTTTCACTTATTTGTGAACAAGCACTGGCAAATTCAAATAATTTGACACTAAAACGTTTTCAAGAAAGCTTTGGTCAAAGTGGAATGCGGTTACTCAGTTACTTTGGGCAACCAACTCTGGCAGAGAGCCAGTCAAGTGGTCCAGCAAGGTCTCAACATGAAGTGCAGTTGACTGGGGTATTCCCACTCCATGGTTCTGGTGGGCTGTCTATGGCCACAGGGTTCAACGTCCCCGAACGTCCTCTTTCATCCAGCAGAAGTCCATTCGCCACTGGACTACTGGTCATCAAGAACAACAGTCAAGTTTACTTCTTTTAGCAATTGCTCTCCTTCAGGGCAACTAAACTGCACTCCGACAACTCTCCAGAGTCCATCCAACATGGGTGGAAGTTTTGGGTGTTGGGTCTAGGTCCCCTGAGCTGCACTGCAATGAAGTGCAATGATCCAGTGATCGGGGTTACCAATCTGCCCAGACAGTCTTCTTCAGCTTTAGTGGTCCTGTGCTGTGTAATTTAATTCAGCCAACTGAGTCTTGGAGCTTCTACTTATGGCTAGGCTCAGGGGATAACTTCTCCACGAGTAGGACACAGCAGGTACAGTCCCTTCCTTCGCTAGTGCAAGGACTAGCAGAGGTGTAGTCCAAGTGCAGTATAGCTTCTATATTGCCAGTTCCAATGTCACCGGGGCAGTTCTTCAATTCTCTTATTCCAGTCAATTGAGATCCAACTTCTTCCACCTGATGACAGTTTCCTGTGAAGTATGGCATCTAGTTATTCCAGAGTGCTAAATTCTGCCCACTCTGAAGATGTTGGGACCCCTCCCTAGGTGTGTGGAACTCGAAAGTCTGCCCTAAGGCTGTGGCTACCTATGGGAAATATTGCCTATACAAAAAACGGTTTGGCCAGTGTATCCTCCTCTCTGTCCCCAATACCAACCCGTCTACCCTAATAAAAATAAAATAAAATAAAAAAGTCACTCTCTTAATGTGTTTATCATTTGCCCTTCAAAAGAAGCTTGCCCTTTGATGATGATCTGTTGGGTCACCACACATTGCGGCTGAAGGAAAGCAGCGCCTTTCTGGCATAAATAACCCCCACTTTTTGACTAGTGTCACTAAGTTTAGACTGTACTACACTGGGATCCTGCTACCCAGGACCCGTGTCAGTGTTCTCTCCCCTAAATTTAGTTGAATGGTAACTTTTATACCCCACAATTGGCATATTGGTGCACCCATGTAAGTTATTAGTATATAGCACTTAAGTACCCAGGGCATTGTACACAAGGGGTCATGCACGGGCTCCATGTATTGTACCACCCATAGGGGGCCCATGCACACTGTGACTATAGGCCTGCCATTGCAGCCTGAGTGCAATGGTGCATGCACCTTTCACTCCAGATATAAGGTTTGCATTATATCATGGCCACTGCACTCTGACCCTATAAGTCACCAATAAGGTAGGCCCTTCAGCCAAGGGCAGGGTGAATGGTTCTAAGTGTGAGGGCACTCCTGCATGAGCAGAGGTGCCCCTACAAACCCCAGACTCAATTTCCTGGGCTTTGTAAGTGCAGGGTAGCCACTCTAAGGTATGTAGTGGACACTGGTCAACACGAGTTGTCCAACTACATAATGGCTTCACCGAACATAGGCATGTTTGGTATCAAACATCTTGGAATCATGCAACAACACAGATTCCAGTGTAGGTTGCATTATACCATGTACTCTGGGACTCCCCAGGGGATCCCAAAATGTCTGCCTGCACAGCCCTGCATGCCAGCCTGTGATGACGTCGACCCCAGACACTGTTCTGCCCTCCTGCTGCTGAGCTTAACTCGTTCAGCAGAAGGCAAAACAAAGTATTTCCTGTAAGATAAGAGGTATGACCATCTCTTCTGTAAACACAGGTGTCTCTGGGCTCAGGTGGGGGCGCCTCTGAGCGCCACCAGACTGCTTTGAAGGGCACATTTGGTGCCTTCCTTGCATAAACCGGTTTGCATCAGTGCAGGAACCCCAGGTTCCCACTCTGGCATGAAACCACACAAAGGACAGGGGAGTGAGCACCCCCTGTCTAGTTCCTACCCTAAGGAGGTGCACAGACCTCCACCAGGTGGACTCTTGATTCGGCCATCTTGGAAATAAGATGTGAAGAGGCCCCTGTGAGCATCTGACCGGTTAGTCCAGCTGGTTGATGTCTCTGACCCCCACTGATAGGTATGTCACTTCAGTAAGTGTTCAACCCCCTTCCTGGGTTGCTTAAGGGCTTCCCCCTTGATTTGTATTCAAGACTTCAGGAACCGACTGCAAGTTTCCTCTGCACAACACTTCTGCAACCTGGACACTGGAACCATTCCTGTTCTTCACTGGAACTAAGAAAAAAACTAACCAGCAGGAGGGCTCCTAAAGAAAATTTGTTTTGAAGTTCTGCAAACACTTCTGCAACCCCGTGGCCATACAGCCTTCTGGATCACACGGACTCTGCTTAGACTAAGGAAAGCAAGGCAAAGCCACCTCGATGATGACCAGCTTGAACATCCTGCTGTCCCAAGGACTCTTCAAGGCTCTACAACACAGGTGGTGGTTCTGTGGCTCTCCAGAGTTTTTATCTACATTCCTTGCAACTGGGAAGTCTGGGGTCCCGCGCTGGAGTTGCTTGGCTGGAACCCCTGTGCACCGCGTCTGTTTGTTGCCAAGGCTTTTTGGCTCTCCAGTCCGAAGATCTCCTAGCTCCAAGAAACCCTGGGCTCCAGCACTCTCCAGCGCCAAGAACAGCATCATCTCTGCAACTCCTGCAACGGTGGTATCCCTCTCTGCTGTGCTGTTGAGGCCTCCCTGTGCCTGCTGCCAGAGGGTCCTGCTGGGTAATCCATTGATTCCAGTGGGCTCTCCGTGCTAAGGGCTGACCCTGATCTACCTGCCAAGGTTTGGTCACCTGGACCTTGCTGGTCCTCAGAAAACCTGCAAACTCAGTGCAACACTTCGCTGCATTTGCCAAGGCTTGATTGTGGTCCCGCTGACCACTGACCCCTCTGCAATTCAACAACCGGCATGGGACAGCCTGTGGATGACCCCTGAGATCTTCCTGCATCAAATGGACTCCACTGCTACACTTCTTTGTCCTACAGGAAAGCAACTCCAAGAATGTTGGGAATTGCCCTCCTGCACTGCATGGGCACCTCTGGGGGGTCTGGACTCTCCGCTCTTTCCTTATGTCCTCTTCTTTAGGAATCCAAGCCTAGGTTCCATGGACCTGGTCCACGGGTCACGACAAGAGCTGGACAACAGAGGTCCACACTGACTTCAATAGGAGGTTCCAACACAACTTCATCCCTATGCACCTGGGCTTCCTTGGTGTAGGTACTCCACTGTTCTGGGTATCTACAGGTGGGGGCATTATCCAACCTCAGTTTGCCCCGCGGATTTCCTCAGGGTCCATTGGGAAGGGCCCTAAAACACGAAAACTCCAAACGTGACTTCCCCATGTTATCCTACAGACACTGACCCGTGGTAACAACTCTGCACAAGGATGACTAGGGAATCCTACCTACTTGCCTTTGGGGTTTTTAGTACTTCCCCCAGTCCTGAGGGTCCTTGGTTGGTAGTGAGAGTTGGGAGTGATTTTCGCATTCCATTTTTTTAGTATATAGTTTGGCCTCACCATATGGGCCCATGTTATTTTATGCCTTTACTTCCCTGTTGCTAAGTATATTTTTTATATTCACATCTTCGGTAAGGAGATATACCAAGGTTAGTTCTAGAGTGTGTGTTAAAATAAATATAACCTATTTTTCGAACACTGGTGCGGTTCTTTTCTGTGTGTACATCACTGACTGATCTGTGTGTTATTTGCACCCTCCTGGATAAGTCTCATCTGCTCTCTACAGCTACGCTTGAGAACTCATGTTATCTACAGTTACCTACACTATCACTAACAGTTGCCTGCACTCAGTAAAGGGTGCCTCACCTGTAGGGGTACACCATATACTGAGCCAGCCTCCTACATTGGTGGTGCAGCGGTGAAATAAAGACTTGCAATGCTTTACCACTTGGTTATTGGTGAGTTTCCACAGGAAACCACTGCTGACTTAGGTATGTACTATACATTTTGCAAATTGTTATTTTGTTTCAATTTTTCTTAGAATGGGTTTCTAAGGTTCTGGCATAGCCCTATCACCAATCTTTGGTAAAAAGTTTAGAACACTAGGTTAGTTGTAGGTACACATACACTACACTAGTACCATGTCTCCAGTTGAGGAATCTAGACAGACTCTGGAGCCTGTATAAAGCATCCTTACATTCCAGAAACTTAGGTCTATAAAACTAAAGAAACGTCACCCTACTAAACCTCAGCTTCTAGAAATCCAAGCTCAGGCTGAAAAGGGAGCAGCTGGCTCTTGAAAGAGAGGCCCTAGAGGTGGAGAGGAAGAGTTTGGGGTTAGAACCCCATGGTGGCAGCACAAGACACTCCAGGTTCAGAGAGAACACTTTGACTCTAGGAATCTCAGCAGGATAGTTTCCCCTTACAAATCTGGGGATGACTTCCACAAATGTGTAATTGCTCTGGAGTGGGCCTGTAAAGTCCACAAGCTCCACCAGAGGTAGCGGGCAGCTATCTTGTGGTTCTCCTTTGCAGACAAAGGTAGGGACAACTTTTTGGCAGTCAGAGAAGAGGATGGAGACAACAACCAGGTTTTGAAAGAGGCAAAGATTCTTGAGTTTGGAGTTACTACAGAGGAATCCAAAATTATGGGTTGAATTTGTAGACTGTGCAGTTAAGGCTCTGGAAGGCTGGCTACATGGTAGTAATATACATGACTAATAAGGGCTAAACAATTTGATCTTGAGAGCACTTCCTTAACTGTGTGCCTGACAAACTGCATCAATACCTGGTAAGTGATCTATATTTGTGTGATCAATTAAACCTGTGGCAATAGAGTTAGAAACTGGAGAAGCGAGTCCAATCACACAAATTAAACAGCCATCAGATAAAATTAATTATACAGAACAACACTGTTAAAGGTCCATTGTTATTTTACTAAAAAACAAGCCAGTGAGTTAGTTAAAAGTTATCCGAATAAAAGAACAAGTTAATTATCTTCAGTAACAAATTATCTGGTAGAGACATATTCTAGTTGCAGATTCCTTAAATTAGAATTTCCCCAGGTGTTAGACTGGATCCGGAGACTTTTCTTCTAACAGTAACCTTGCATGCCGTTCGGAGGGGGTGGTCGACTCAGTTGCTGGTGTCGTGGTCACTGTGATGATGTCTGGGTAGAATATAGACGCCGCCTTGGCACGGTAAGTCAGTATCTTTTCACTACTTTCTACACCAAAGCGCAGAGCCATGAAGAACACTGAAGTGGTGTGCCAGAGCTAAGCCCCTAAAAGAAGAAACCCTATCCCTAGAAATCAGACAAAATGGAGGCTTTGAAGAAAGGGACTAGAGCTCACTCTGCGAGCAGAGCTGATAGCCACCAGAAAGACAGAGGGTAAGGAGCCGCAGAGGACAACTATGTAACTGCTCAAATGGAGCACATATCAAGTAAGTGAGGATAAGATTGAGGTCCCACTGAGGCATAATAAATGGAGTGTGTAGGATAGTGCCACTTTTGGCATGGTTACCCCCCCCCCACCCCACTTTCTGCCTAGTGTTGATGCCAACTTTGATTGAAAGTGTGCTAGGACCCTGCTAACCAGGCCCCAGCACCAGTGTTCTTTACCTAAACTGTACCTTTGTTTCTACAACTGGCACAGCCCTGGCACACAGATAAGTCCCTTGTAAAAGGTACCCATGGTAGCAAGGGCCCTGTGGCCAAGGAAGGTCTTTAAGGGTGTCAGCATGTATTATGCCACCTTAGGGGACCCTTCACTTAGTACACACACACACTGCCTGGCAGCTTGAGTGTTCCAGAACCAAGACTTTCTGCCCTGGCTGGAATTCAACTATGGTAGCCTTTCGATCATACCACAACTACTGGAGTTGTTGGCTAGCCTCAAGCTTTTTGGATGCCTTTTCCATGTACTCTGCCATCCTAGAGCGGAGGCCAAGCATATAACCCACCACATCTGGTTTAGGCTCATGGAGAGGTCTCTCCCAGCCTTCTTTAACAAGTGCCAGTGCTCCCCTTACAGGATGGCCAAACAGAACTTCAAAGGGGGAAACCCTACTCCCTTCTCAGCACCTCTCTGTAGGCGAAAAGCAAGCATGGCAGGAGGACATCTCATCTCCTTTTGATCTTTTCAGGGAGCTCCATGATCATCCCCTTCAATGCATTGTTAAACCTTGCAACAAGGCCAATGGTTTGTGGATGATAAGGTGTGGTGAACTTATAAGTAACCCCACCCTCATTCCACGTGTTTCAGGTAAGCTGACATGAAGTTTGTACCTCTGTCAGAAACCACCTCCATAAGGAAACCCACTCTGGTAAAAATACCAATTATGGCTCTGACTACTGCAGGGGCAGTAGTTGACCTAAGGGGGATTGCTTCAGGGTATCTGGTAGCACGATTCACTACTACCAGTATGAATCAAGTTACTTACCTGTAACTGTAGTTCTCCAGTATTGGAAACATTTGTAGATTCACATGCTTGAATCATTTCCAGTCGTCGAGATGGGAGCCTCCGGTGTAATACAAAATCACATTCACTTGTATAACAAGTTCGAAGCAAGGCCTCTTAATTTAGTGACATCTCAGTCATTTTATAAAAAAGTACCAAACTTTAGAGACAACCAATCAGCTCTCACCTCCCCTTAGAACCCTCCTGTGAGGAGCTGATTTCCCTCAGATTTTCCCAGCACAAGTGCACCAATATCCTAAGGCTGAGCAAATGAGGATGAGCTCCCCAGGGGAGGTAGGGTGGGTCGCATGTGAATCTATGAAAGTTTCCAATACTGGATAACTACACTTACAGGTAAGTAGCTTGTTTCTTACTACAGTATTGGAACTTTCATAGATTCACATGCTTGAATCAGAATAGTAAGCAGTGAATAACACATTTTTCGCTCTACCAACAATAACATAGCTTTCTGAAATGTAAACCGGTCTGATAATATGTACATACAGCTCTTACTGTGATCTGCAACATGATATCAAAAAAATGTGTTATAGTAGAAAATAAGCGGATGGAGGGAAATAAATATTTTAGCTCACTGTCATTGGAACAGGTAACGAAGGACCGCTTGACCAACGGCTGCATCCCAAAGGGACTCCGTGTCCAGGAAGTAATGCTGCATGAAGGTGTGAGCTGTTATCCATGTCGCAGCATGGCAGAGGTCTTTAATGGAAACACCAGCAAGCAGCACAAAGGATGATGAGATCGCTCTCGTGGAATGCGCTCTTACGGTTGTGTTCAAAGGTCTTCCTGCCATCTGATGACAAAATATGATTGCATCCTTAATCCACCGTGATATAGTCTGTTTGGTCACCGAGTGACCTTTCCTAGTAGCACTGAACGCTACAAACAACTGAGTAGACTGTCTGAACGCCTTTGTCCTTTCCAGATAGAGTTTTATGCATCGTTTCAAGTCGAGCGAATGCAGAGTTCTTTCCGCAGCAGTTTGTTGGTTTGGAAAGAAAGTCTTGAGCACCACTGGCTCATTGATATGGAACTCGAAGGTACTTTGGGCACGAACTTAGGATTGGTGCGCAGGATTTACTCTGTCCTGTATGAACTGCAGAAAAGGCTCTTGTATAGTGAAAGCTTGAATTTCACTAACTCTGCGCGCCGAAGTAAGGGCAAGAAGAAGAGCCACCTTCCAAGTGAGGTACTTTATGTCTGCTCTGTGAATCAGCTCAAAGGGCTCCTTCATAAGCTGGCCAAGAACAATGTTAAGTTGCCAAGCCGGCGGCGAAGGTTTCACTGGAGGAAATGATCTGAAGAGACCTTTGAGAAATTGTTTTACCAATCTGAGACAGCATAAAGATGGTTTGCCTGGTACTCTTCTATATCGGGATATGGCAGCTAGATGGACTCTAATTGAGGAGTGGGCTAGTCCTGAACGTGCCAGCTGTAATAAATACAGCAACACTGCCTCTGGTGCGGAGGATAGAGGATGTACGTTTTGCGCTTCGTACCAAATACCAAACCTTTTCCATTTTAGTCGGTAAGACTTGCTGGTACTCTCTGCACGTGCATTAGCTAGCATGTCTCTGCACTCAGGCGGGAGGTCTAAATGCCCAAACTCATTGTACTAGCGATTTGGGGTCCGGATGCCTCACCTGCCCCTGGCTGATGGTAAGCAGGTATGGGATTGGTCTGAGTCTGATAGGTGGAGAGGCTGACAGTAAGAGCAACTCCATGTACCACGGTTGACGTGGCCACGCTGGAGCTATGAGGATCAGTTGACAAGGTTCTGACTTCATTTTCCTGATCACCCTTGCAGGGGGGAATCGGAGGAAAGGCGTACACATAGATCGCTGACCATGCGATCGAAAATGCATTCCCCCATGAATGTTGGTGATGCCAACTTGCATAGTGTTGGCATTTGGCGTTCTGGGAGGAATGCAAATCGGTCCAGGCGCGGTTTCCCCCACTGGTCGAATATCCGATCTAGCGTCCTCTGGTGTAGCTCCCACTCATGGGAGGATGTGGTCAGCCTGCTTAGGGAATCAGCAATGGTATTTTGAAGGCCTGGGACATGTTCCGCAGTGATGTGGATGGAGTGGTGAATGCACCATTTCCATATGGTCTGAGCCTCTCGGGAGAGTATTGCAAGACCGCGTTCTTCCCTGCTTGTTCAGGTAGTGCATTGTGGTGGTATTGTCTGTCCTGACAAGCACAGCTGACCCTCGTATCCTTGGAAGGAAGGCTTGCAGTGCGTAATGGAGCGCTCTCAGCTCGAGAAAATTAATGTGGAACGAACGATGAGAGGGTGGCCACTTACCACTCACCCGAAGGTCCTGCAAGCACACGCCCCATCCTGTGAACGATGCATCTGTGGTGACAGTCATTGGAGGAACTCGTGCCAAGAAACTGAGACCTTTGGAAATGTTCTCGGGAACTGTCCACCAATACAGAGAATGAACCATATGCAGCGTGACGCAGATGATATCGAAGGAACCTGGTACTTGTATCCACAGTTTGTCCAGTTCTTCTTGAATTGGACGCATTCGGAGGCGGCAGAATGGAATGAGGTTGATACAAGATGACATCATGCCCAGCAAGGACTTGTACTGCTGGACTGAAAGATACTTTTTTCGTTGAACGTTCCTTGCCAACTGTGTTAGCTTTGTTTGTCTGTCCGGCGCTGGATAGGCTTTGGCTCGTTGAGTGTCTAAGATAGCACCCAGGAAGGCTAGACAAGTGGACGGCTGCAGGGACAATTTTTCCCTGTTGAGTGTAAGGTCTAATTCCTCGAAAAGGCGCAGAGTTGCCCTGACTGACCTTTTTGCTGTCTGGGTATCTGGAGCTTTTACCAACCAGTTGTCGAGGTATGGGAAGACTTGATGTCTGTTCCTTCTCAAGTAGACAGTCACTGGCGCTAGACATATGGTAAAGATTCGTCGTGCTGAACGTAGGCCAAAGGGAAGAACTTTGAACTGAAAGTGTTTGCCGTTGACCGCAAACCTCAGGTACGTTCGATGGAGCGTATGGATAGAGACGTGAAAGTACGCATCGTGAAGGTCCAGAGACCCCATGAAGTCCACTTTGTTTAGAAGCTGGAGGACATCTTGGAGGGTGACCATTCGAAATGTCTGCTTTTTGAGGTATTTGTTCCTCCCTTCAGTCCAGAATCAGCAGCCAGAGGTGAGACTTTTTTTGGATGAAAAAAAATTGGGAGTAAAACCCCTTTCCTTTCTGGGAATGTGGGACAGACTCTATAGCCCCTTTCCTCAACATGGTGGCTACCTCTAGACGAAGTAGACAAAGGTGTTTTTGATGAACTTGCGATGGAGGCATCAGAGGTAGTGTAGGAAGTTGGAGAAAACTTTTCAAATTGCAAAAATCAATTTCTAATGACAATTTTGGAATTTGTCGTGTGATCAGGTATTGGCTGAGTAGTCCAGCAAATGCAAAGTCTTGTATCCCACCGCTGCCACCAATGTAGGAAGTTGGCTCTGTATGTGCTATTTCAAAGTAAGGAATAGCATGCACAGAGTCCAAGGGTTCCCCTTAGAGGTAAAATAGTGGTAAAAATAGATAATACTAATGCTCTATTTTGTGGTAGTGTGGTCGAGCAGTAGGCTTATCCAAGGAGTAGTGTTAAGCATTTGTTGCACATACACATAGACAATAAATGAGGTACACACACTCAGAGACAAATCCAGCCAATAGGTTTTTATATAGAAAAATATCTTTTCTTAGTTTATTTTAAGAACCACAGGTTCAAATTCTACATGTAATATCTCATTCGAAAGGTATTGCAGGTAAGTACTTTAGGAACTTTAAATCATAAAAATTGCATGTATACTTTTCAAGTTATTGACAAATAGCTGTTTTAAAAGTGGACACTTAGTGCAATTTTCACAGTTCCTAGGGGAGGTAAGTTTTTGTTAGCTTTACCAGGTAAGTAAGACACTTACAGGGTTCAGTTCTTGGTCCAAGGTAGCCCACCGTTGGGGGTTCAGAGCAACCCCAAAGTCACCACACCAGCAGCTCAGGGCCGGTCAGGTGCAGAGTTCAAAGTGGTGCCCAAAACACATAGGCTAGAATGGAGAGAAGGGGGTGCCCCGGTTCCGGTCTGCTTGCAGGTAAGTACCCGCGTCTTCGGAGGGCAGACCAGGGGGGTTTTGTAGGGCACCGGGGGGGACACAAGCCCACACAGAAATTTCACCCTCAGCAGCGCGGGGGCGGCCGGGTGCAGTGTAGAAACAAGCGTCGGGTTCGCAATGTTAGTCTATGAGAGATCTCGGGATCTCTTCAGCGCTGCAGGCAGGCAAGGGGGGGGTTCCTCGGGGAAACCTCCACTTGGGCAAGGGAGAGGGACTCCTGGGGGTCACTTCTCCAGTGAAAGTCCGGTCCTTCAGGTCCTGGGGGCTGCGGGTGCAGGGTCTCTCCCAGGTGTCGGGACTTAGGATTCAAAGAGTCGCGGTCAGGGGAAGCCTCGGGATTCCCTCTGCAGGCGGCGCTGTGGGGGCTCAGGGGGGACAGGTTTTTGTACTCACAGTCTTAGAGTAGTCCTGGGGTCCCTCCTGAGGTGTTGGATCGCCACCAGCCGAGTCGGGGTCGCCGGGTGCAGTGTTGCAAGTCTCACGCTTCTTGCGGGGAGCTTGCAGGGTTCTTTAAAGCTGCTGGAAACAAAGTTGCAGCTTTTCTTGGAGCAGGTCCGCTGTCCTCGGGAGTTTCTTGTCTTTTCGAAGCAGGGGCAGTCCTCAGAGGATGTCGAGGTCGCTGGTCCCTTTGGAAGGCGTCGCTGGAGCAGGATCTTTGGAAGGCAGGAGACAGGCCGGTGAGTTTCTGGAGCCAAGGCAGTTGTCGTCTTCTGGTCTTCCTCTGCAGGGGTTTTTCAGCTAGGCAGTCCTTCTTCTTGTAGTTGCAGGAATCTGCTTTTCTAGGGTTCAGGGTAGCCCTTAAATACTAAATTTAAGGGCGTGTTTAGGTCTGGGGGGTTAGTAGCCAATGGCTACTAGCCCTGAGGGTGGGTACACCCTCTTTGTGCCTCCTCCCAAGGGGAGGGGGTCACAATCCTAACCCTATTGGGGGAATCCTCCATCTGCAAGATGGAGGATTTCTAAAAGTCAGAGTCACCTCAGCTCAGGACACCTTAGGGGCTGTCCTGACTGGCCAGTGACTCCTCCTTGTTGCTTTCTTTGTTCCCTCCAGCCTTGCCGCAAAAAGTGGGGGCCGTGGCCGGAGGGGGCGGGCAACTCCACTAAGCTGGAGTGCCCTGCTGGGCTGTGACAAAGGGGTGAGCCTTTGAGGCTCACCGCCAGGTGTCACAGCTCCTGCCTGGGGGAGGTGTTAGCATCTCCACCCAGTGCAGGCTTTGTTACTGGCCTCAGAGTGACAAAGGCACTCTCCCCATGGGGCCAGCAACATGTCTCTGGTGTGGCAGGCTGCTGGAACTAGTCAGCCTACACAGACAGTCGGTTAAGTTTCAGGGGGCACCTCTAAGGTGCCCTCTGTGGCGTATTTTACAATAAAATGTACACTGGCATCAGTGTGCATTTATTGTGCTGAGAAGTTTGATACCAAACTTCCCAGTTTTCAGTGTAGCCATTATGGTGCTGTGGAGTTCGTGTTTGACAGACTCCCAGACCATATACTCTTATGGCTACCCTGCACTTACAATGTCTAAGGTTCTGTTTAGACACTGTAGGGGTACCATGCTCATGCACTGGTACCCTCACCTATGGTATAGTGCACCCTGCCTTAGGGCTGTAAGGCCTGCTAGAGGGGTGGCTTACCTATACTGCATAGGCAGTGAGAGGCTGGCATGGCACCCTGAGGGGAGTGCCATGTCGACTTACTCGTTTTGTCCTCACTAGTACACACAAGCTGGCAAGCAGTGTGTCTGTGCTGAGTGAGAGGTCTCCAGGGTGGCATAAGACATGCTGCAGCCCTTAGAGACCTTCCTTGGCATCAGGGCCCTTGGTACTAGAAGTACCAGTTACAAGGGACTTATCTGGATGCCAGGGTCTGCCAATTGTGGATACAAAAGTACAGGTTAGGGAAAGAACACTGGTGCTGGGGCCTGGTTAGCAGGCCTCAGCACACTTTCAATTGTAAACATAGCATCAGCAAAGGCAAAAAGTCAGGGGGCAACCATGCCAAGGAGGCATTTCCTTACAGGTAGTATTTGGGTAAATTCTAGTAGGTGTCAGAAACGGATCACATCCAGCACCCACTTGTCTTTGGTTATCTTTTGGCAGCGATGTAGATGATGTTTGAGTGTTCCATGATAAGTTGCAGGAGGATGAACGAGCCGTGTCAGTAGACAGTCATTGTCTACTCTTTAGGTTGACGCCCCTGTTTGGACTTGTGGTAGGGCCTGGTGTATGCCGCTGGAGGTGGCTGTCTCTGCTGATACTGTGCCCTAGCAGGCTGAAACATGGCTGCATAGGCTGGGTACCTATATTGTTGGTATCCACCACAAAAAGATGGCTGACCTCTGACTCTAGCACCCCGAAATTACACTTTCCTGTATTGTAGAGTGCCTAGGGATTTGACCGTTTCCGTATCTGCCTTGATGGTTTGAAGGGCCGCGTCGACGTGTTTACCAAACAGAGCCTCTCCGTCATATGGAAGGTCCAGGATTTTCGTCTGTACCTCTGGCAGAAAATTGGTGGCTTTAAGCCAGCCTTGCCACCTCATTACCGCTGAACCAGCGAGTAGTCTGAAGCCCATCGCAGCTATGTCTAGGGCACAATCAATTATATCCGCCGATGAACGCTGACCTTCCAAAAGAACTTTCCTAGCTTCTGCTTTGGAGACGTCTGGGAGCTCTTCCAGCAATTGGGATACATCTGACCAGGGCTGCCGGTCGCATCGGCCCAGCAGAGCAAGGGAGTTGGCTGCTCTGACGACAATGGCTGACCTGGAAGAAAAGCGTTTGCCAAAATTTGTCTAGGTGCCTTCCTTCTTTATCTGATGGTGATGTTAAAGGCGTACAGGGATTCCTAGAGCGACATTGGGTGGCCAGTGATATGAGAGTCCGGTTTCGGACGTACTGAAAGGCAGGCCAGGGCATCCTCTGTTTGTTTATATCTTTTTGTCTAGTCTCTGCAGCACCGCAGGGACTGTAGCTGGGTTCTGCATAATCTTCAGGCCCTAGCTCCACACACGGTCTATGATAGGCATTGCTCTGACCATTTTTCTGTGAGGTTCTCTGAAGTCATATAGGAAGCAATTCTGCAAAGTGGCGGGCATAGGGAGATCGAACCGTGTGGCAGCACGCTCAAGCAGGTTATGGAAGCCCCCTATATCCTCAGGCGGAGAATCAACTACAGGTGCTGTAGGCAAGGCAGGAGCCGGAATTATTTAATCATCCCACGCATCAGTGGCAGGCTGTATCTCACCTTCCTCCGCATCATTATCAGAGGATACCTGATGTCTTGGTGTGGAAAGCAGAGACTGCTGTGACCTTGGTTGAGGAGCATGATGTGGTTGTGGCAAGAGAGGAGTTGCTGGCGGCGGCGGAAGCAATGGCTGTTGTGCAGACAAAGGTTTAGGTGGGAAATGTTCCTCATAATCCGCCAAACATCGCCTGTAAGTCTGATACCAATCCAGGAGGAAGGCTGACCAGTGGCGGATACTCATAGTAGCCTTGGGTATAGTATGAAGCCTTATCGTCGTCTGAGTACTCTTGGCACTTGACCCTTAGTTGTGAAGGGCTGCTGGTGACTCCGAAAATACCTTCCTCTTTAGAATCATCTTCATCTAAGACACGCAATGGTAAAAGGCTGGAAACCTTGCTAGGCGATGTGACAGAGGGCGTTAGATGATATTTTTTTGCCCTCCTGTGAGTAGCCTGGTCTCCTGACATGGAGGCAACGAATCTGGTCTTTGTGCCTTTATGGCAGTCGTCGACGGTGGCATTGTTGACGAGAGCATCTCTGTCTCGACGGTCGTCGACAGGGGGTGGGGGGGGGGGGGGGGGGGGAAGGGGTAGTGACACAAGTAGACACACAGCGGCACTGGGGGGTCACTCTAGCAGTAGCAGCGCAGGCAGGGCACAGGGGGGCTTCTCGGGCCAGCCACCAACTGGGCTACACAGAGGGTCGCCTGAGGGTCACTCCTGCACTGAGGTTCGGTTCCTTCTGGTCCTGGGGGCTGTGGGTGCAGTGTTTGGTCCATGCGTTGGGTCCCCTGTTACAGGCAGTCGCGGTCAAGAGAAGCCTCTGGATTCTCTCTGCATGCGTTGCTGTGGGGACCCATGGGGTCGTCTCGGGCTACTCACGAGGTCGCAGTCGCCTGGGAGTCCTCCCTGTGGTGTTGGTTCTCTGGATCTCGAGCCAGGGGCAAAGGGAGAAGTCTCACACTTCTGGCGGGAAGTGTGAAGTCCTTTAAAAGTTAGCAATATTGTTGCTGGTTGTTGAGCAGAGCCACTGCTCACAGGAGTTTCTTGGTCCTTAGGTTCAGGGCAATCCTCTTAGGCTTCAGAGGTCGCTGGTCCCTGTTGGATGCATCGCTGTTGCAGTTTATCGAGTCAGGAGACAGGCCGGTAGGGCTGGGGCCAAAGCAGTTGTCTTCTGTCGTCTCGGCAGGGCTTTCAGGTCAGCAGTCCTTGTTTCAGGTTACAGGAATCTGATTTCCTGGGTACTGTGGTGCCCCTAAATTACTGAATTTAGGGGTGTGTTTAGGTCAGGAGGGCAGTAGCCAATGGCTACTGTCCTGGAGGGTGGCTACACCCTCTTTGTGCCTCCTCCCTGAGGGGAGGGGGGCACATCCCTAATCCTATTGGGGGAATCCTCCAATCTCAAGATGGAGGATTTCTAAAGGCAGGGGTCACCTCAGCTCAGGACACCTTAGGGGCTGCCCTGACTGGTGGGTGACTCCTCCTTGTTTTTCTCATTATCTCCTCCAGCCTTGCCGCCAAAAGTGGGGGGAATGGCCGGAGGGGCGGTGTAAGGAAATGCCTTCTTGGCATGGTTACCTCCTGACTTTTTGCCTTTGCTGATGCCAAGTTATAATTTGAAAGTGTGCCGGGACCCTGCTAACCAGGCCCTAGCACCAGTGTTCTTTCCCTAAACTGTACCTTTGTCTCCACAATTGGCACAACCCTGGCAACCAGGTAAGTCTCTTGTAACTGATACCCCTGGTACCAAGGGCCCTGATGCCAGGGAAGGTCTCAAAGGGCTGCAGCATGTCTTATGCCACCCTGGGGACCCCTCACTCAGCACATGCACACTGCTTGCCAGCTTTTGTGTGCTGGTGGGGAGAAATTGACTAAGTCGACATGGCACTTCCCTCAGAGTGCCATGCCAACCTCACACTGCCTGTGGCATAGGTAAGTCACCCCTCTAGCAGGCCTTACAGCCCTAAGGCATGGTGCACTATACCACAGGTGAGGGCATAGGTGCATGAAAACTATGCCCCTACAGTGTCTAAGAAAAACCTTAGACATTGTAAGTGCAGGGTAGCCATAAGAGTATATGGTCTGGGAGTCTGTCATACACGAACTCCACAGCACCATAATGGCTACACTGAAAACTGGGAAGTTTGGTATCAAACTTCTCAGCACAATAAATGCACAATGATGCCAGTGTGCACTTTATTGTAAAAATACACCCAGAGGGCATCTTAGAGATGCCCCCTGAAAACATACCCGACTTCCAGTGTGGGCTGACTAGTTTTGCCAGCCTGCCACACACCAGACATGTTGCTGGCCACATGGGGAGAGTGCCTTTGTCACTCTGTGGCCAGGAACAAAGCTTGTACTGGGTGGAGGGGCCTCTCACCTCCCCCTGCAGGAACTGTAACACCTGGCGATGAGCCTCAAAGGCTCACCCCCTTTGTTACAGTGACAAAGGGCATCCCAGCTAGTGGAGATACCCACCCCTCCGGGCCCTGCCCCCACTTTTGGCGGCAAGGCTGAAGTAGATAATGAGAAAAACAAGGAGGGGTCACTCACCAGTCAGGACAGCCCCCCAAGGTGTCCTGAGCTTAGGTGACTCTTACTTTTAGAAATCCTCCATCTTGCAGATGGAGGATTCCCACAATAGGATTAGGGATGTGCCCCCCCTCCCCACAGGGAGGAGGGGCAAAGAGGGGGTAGCCACCCTCAGGGCCAGTAGCCATTGGTTACTGCCATCCCAGACCTAAACACACCCCTAAATTGAGTATTTAGGGGCTCCCAGAACCGAGGAAGATAGATTCTTGCAACCTGAAGACTAAGAAGGACTGCTGACCTGAAGCCCTGCAGAGAAGATGGAGACGATGACTGCTTTGGCCCCAGCCCTACCGGCCTGTCTCCCCACTTCAAGAAAAACTGCAACAGCGACTGATCCAACAGGGACCAGTAACCTCTGAAGCCTCGGAGGACTGCCCTGCATCTAAAAGGACCAAGAAGCTCCAGAGAACAGCAGCCCTGTTCAACAAACTGCAACTTTCTGCAACAAAGAAGCAACTTTTAAAGACCACACGTTTCCCGCCGGAAGCGCGAGACTTTCCACTCTGCACCAGACATCCCCAGCTCGACCTGCGGAAAACCAACACTACAGGGAGGACTCCCCAGCGACTGCGAGCCCGTGAGTAACCAGAGTTGACCCCCCTGAGCCCCCACAGCGACACCTGCAGAGGAAATCCAGAGGCTCCCCCTGACAGCGACTGCCTGCTTCAAGGAACCTGACGCCTGGCAACCACACTGCACCCGCAGCCCCCAGGACCTGAAGGAACCGAACTCCAGTGCAGGAGCGACCCCCCAGGCGACCCTCTGCCTAGCCCAAGTGGTGGCTACCCCGAAGAGCCCCCCCCGTGCTGGCCTGCATCGTTTAAGAGACCCCCGGGTCTCCCCATTGATTCCTATTGAAAACCCGACACCTGTTTGCACTCTGTACCCGGCCGACCCAGTGCCGCTGAGGGTGTACTTTCTGTGCTTGCTTGTGTCCCCCCGTTGCCCTACAAAACCCCCCCGGTCTGCCCTCTGAAGTCACGGGTACTTACCTGCTGGCAGACTGGAACTGGAGCACCCCTATTTCCATTGAAGCCTATGTGTTTTGGGCACCACTTTGACCTCTGCACCTGACTGGCCCTGAGCTGCTGGTGTGGTATCTTTGGGGTTGCCTTGAACCCCCCCAACAGTGGGCTACCTTGGACCCAACTTTGAACCCTGTAAGTGTTTTAATTACCTGTGAACTTAACATTTACTTACCTCCCCCAGGAACTGTTGATTTTTTGCAGTGTCCACTTTTAAAATAGCTTATTGACATTTTTGCCAAAATTGTACATGCTATTGTGATTATTCAAAGTTCCTAAGATACCTGAGTGAAATACCGTTCATTTAAAAGTATTGATTGTAAATCTTGAACCTGTGGTTCTTAAAATAAACTAAGAAAATATATTTCTCTATATAAAAACCTATTGGCCTGGAGTAAGCCTTTGAGTGTGTGTTCCTCATTTATTGCCTGTGTGTGTACAACAAATGCTTAACACTACCCTCTGATAAGCCTACTGCTCGACCACACTACCACAAAATAGAGCATTAGAATTATCTCTTTGTGCCACTATCTAACCTCTAAGGGGAACCCTTGGACTCTGTGCACACTATTCTTACTTTGAAATAGTATATACAGAGCCAACTTCCTACAGGTGGGCATCTCCACTAGCTGGTATGCCCTGGGGTGCTGTAACAAAAGGCATGGGCCTTTGAGGCTCACCACCAGGTGTTACAGTTCCTGCAGGAGGACGTGAGAAGCACCTCCACCCAGTGCAGGCTATGTTTCTGTCCCCAGAGAGCACAAAGGCTCTCACCCCAGGGGGGCAGAAACTAATCTCAGTGGCAGGATAGCACTGACCAGTCAGTCCTGCCCTGAAGTATTGGGTAGGATAAAGGGGGCATCTCCTAAGATGCCCTCTGTGTGCATTTTGTAATAAATCCAACACTGGCATCAGTGTGGGTTTATTATTCTGAGAAGTTTCATACCAAACTTCCCAGTATTCAGTGAAGCCATTATGGAGCTGTGGAGTTCATTTTGACAAACTCCCAGACCATACACCTAATAAGGCCACACTGTACTTACAATGTCTAAGAATATACTTAGACACTGTAGGGGCATATTGCTCATGCAGCTATGCCCTCACCTGTGGTATAGTGCACCCTGCCTTAGGGGTGTAAGGCCTGCTAAGGGGTGACTTACCTATGCCACAGGCAGTGTGAGGTTGGCATGGCACTCTGAGGGGAGTGCCATGTCGACTTAGTCATTTTCTCCCCACCAACACAAACAATCTGCAATGGCAGTGTGCATGTGTTAGGTGAGGGGCCCCTTAGGGTGGCTCAAAACACGCTGCAGCCCTCAGGGACCTTCCTTGGTCACAAGGCCCTTGGTACCACTGGTACCTTTTACAGGGAACCTATCTGTGTCAGGGATGTGCCAATTGTGGAACAATGGTACATCTTTAAGTGAAAGAACACTGGTGCTGGGGCCTGGTTATCAGGGTCCCAGCACACTTCTCAGTCAAGTCAGCATCAATATCAGGCAAAATGTGGGGGGCTAACTGCAACAGGGAGCCATTTTCCTACAAGATAGCAACATAAAAATAAGTTGGGCAGGGGTCGTCCGAGCTCTAGGGAATTCAAGGAGCCATGGAGCAGACCCGGCCTCTGGAGGACTACAGCAGGAGCAGGACCTAGAAGCATGAGGTTAAGAGGGGGAAAGTGAAATGCACTGCAATGACTTCCTGTGTTTTTTTTTTTTTTTTACTCACCAGACTGACAACTACTTCGAAGATGACTTATTGGGGGACAGACTGATCAGGCCCTAAGTTCCTCAGGACAAGGAACAACGCAGTGCCTTCTTGTGATGCACCGCTAGGAGCTTCATCAATTGCTCCTGGACTGTCCTCAGATGCATCAGCAGACAGTTGGCAGAGGCCCTGGAGTTGTGCTCTGACCATCTGCACCTAAGACAGACCAAGTGGGGAATCAGAAATCGGTCTGTGGCATTCCCCACAAGGCTTGAAACCCGGGGGTTTGCTGGGGCACATGTCTCTAGCACACTTGGAGCAATAGATCAAAAAAAGTCTTCAAAAAGGTTGAAAGGGTGGTCAAAAAATGACTGAGGTAGCGCTACTGATCCACGCTGCTGGCGTGGAAAGAAAGAAACTTATGTCAGTGCCCCCGGGTGGTGCCTCAATAGGCATGGTGCACAACACTTCTGACAAGGTTGATGCAGAGCTGCCGACACCACCTACCATGGTGCAGAGGTACTGCTGAAGATTTTCCAGATCACGTCTGATGCTTGTGAGTAATCTGCTGTCAGACATCTCTATCAGACAAAAGGTGCAGTGAACCTTACATGTGGAGGAATGATTTTAACAAGTGGCAGACACCTAAAAACATTGAACAAAACACTGCAATCAAATTTGATTCTGACAACTAAAAAGAGGCTGAAGGACTCCAGGATTCAGACACATTTAGTTTTGAGAGTTCAGAACATAGGTGGTCTGATACCACACTACTTTCTGGGACCATGATTATACCTTGAAATGATGACACAAAGCTCTTCTCTGTGCACCTCATTTACTGCAAATGTTTACTTCTACAGAAAGATATAAAATGAAAATGTCACTTACCCAGTGTACATCTGTTCGTGGCATCAGTCGCAGTAGATTCGCATGTTCTGCAATAGCTCGCCATCTGGTGTTGGGCCGGAGTGTTACAAGTTGTTTTTCTTCGAAGAAGTCTTTCGAGTCACGGGACCGAGTGACTCCTCCTTTTGTCTCCATTGCGCATGGGCGTCGACTCCATCTTCGATTGTTTTTCCCCGCAGAGGGTGAGGTAGGAGTTGAATTGTAGTAATAGTGCCCATGCAATGGAGTGACTAAGTATGCACCTATTTAAGGTTGAGATGATACATATATAAATAATTGGAGGTAACTTCCAAACTGCTACAGGCTCCCGGGGAGGCGGGTAGGCACATGCGAATCTACTGCGACTGATGCCACGAACAGATGTACACTGGGTAAGTGACATTTTCAGTTCGATGGCATCTGTCGCTGTAGATACGCATGTTCTGCATAGACTAGTAAGCAGTTATTTCCCCAAAAGCGGTGGATCAGCCTGTAGGAGTGGAAGTAGTCTGAAATAATGTCCTTAATACGGCTTGACCTACTGTGGCTTGTTGTGCGGATAACACGTCTACACAGTAGTGCTTGGTGAATATGTGAGGCGTAGACCATGTGGCTGCCTTACATATTTCTTGCATTGGGATGTTTCCTAGAAAGGCCATGGTAGCACCTTTCTTTCTGGTTGAGTGTGCCCTTGGTGTAATGGGCAGCTGTCGTTTAGCTTTAAGGTAGCAGATTTGGATGCATTTAACTATCCATCTGGCTATACCTTGTTTTGAAATTGGGTTTCCTGCGTGAGGTTTTTGAAAGGCAATAAAGAGTTGTTTAGTCTTTCTGATGTTTTTTGTTCTGTCAATGTAATACATCAATGCTCTTTTGACATCTAATGTATGTAGTGCCCTTTCAGCTACGGTATCTGGCTGTGGAAAGAACACTGGTAGTTCCACTGTTTGATTTAGATGGAACGGTGAAATAACCTTTGGCAAAAATTTAGGATTGGTCCTTAGGACGACTTTATTTTTGTGTAGTTGTATAAAAGGTTCCTGTATTGTAAACGCCTGAATCTCGCTTACTCTTCTTAGGGAAGTAATGGCGATGAGAAATGCCACCTTCCAGGTTAGGAACTGTATTTCGCAGGAGTGCATGGGTTCAAAAGGTGGACCCATAAGTCTAGTTAAGACAACATTTAGGTTCCATGAAGGAACAGGTAGTGTTCTTGGTGGTATAATTCTCCTAAGGCCCTCCATGAATGCTTTAATGACTGGTATCTTATATAGGGAAGTTGAATAGGTAGTCTGCAGGTATGCAGATATTGCTGCAAGGTGAATCTTAATGGAAGAGAAAGCTAGGTTAGATTTTTGTAAGTGAAGCAAGTAACCCACTACATGTTCTGGAGTTGTGTGTAATGGTTGTATTTGATTAATATGGCAGTAGCAAACAAACCTCTTCCATTTACTTGCATAGCAGTGCCTGGTGGATGGCCTTCTGGCTTGTTTTATGACTTCCATACATTCTTGGGTAAGTTGTAAGTGCCCGAATTCTAGGATTTCAGGAGCCAGATTGCTAGATTCAGCGATGCTGGATCTGGGTGTCTGATCTTTTGGTTGTGCTGTGTCAACAGATCTGGCCTGTTGGGCAATTTGATGCAGGGTACCACTGATAGGTCTAGCAGCGTTGTGTACCAGGGTTGCCTTGCCCAAGTTGGTGCTATCAATATGAGTTTGAGTTTGCTTTGACTGAGTTTGTTTACCAGGTAAGGAAGGAGAGGGAGAGGAGGAAAAGCGTAAGCAAATATCCCTGACCAGTTCATCCATAGGGCATTGCCTTGGGATTGTTTGTGTGGGTATCTGGATGCGAAGTTTTGGCATTTTGCGTTCTCCCTTGTCGCAAACAAGTCTATCTGAGGTGTTCCCCAGAGTTTGAAATAAGTGTTCAGAATTTGGGGGTGAATTTCCCATTCCTGGACCTGTTGGTGATCTCGAGAGAGATTGTCTGCGAGTTGATTTTGGATCCCTGGTATAAACTGTGCAATTAGGCGAATTTGGTTGTGAATTGCCCAATGCCAAATTTTCTGTGCTAGCAGGCTTAACTGCGTGGAGTGCGTCCCTCCCTGCTTGTTTAGATAATACATTGTTGTCATGTTGTCTGTTTTGACGAGAATGTATTTGTGAACTATTATTGGTTGGAAAGCTTTTAGTGCTTGAAAAACTGCTAGAAGTTCTAGGTGATTGATATGCAGTTTTGTTTGATGTACGTTCCATTGTCCTTGTATGCTGTGTTGATCGAGGTGTGCTCCCCACCCTGTTATGGAAGCATCTGTTGTAATTACGTATTGTGGCACTGGGTCTTGGAAAGGCCGCCCCTTGTTTAAATTTATGTTGTTCCACCACAGAAGCGAGAGGTAAGTTTGGCGGTCTATTAACACCAGATCTAGAAGGTGACCCTGTGCTTGAGACCACTGTGATGCTAGGCATTGTTGTAAGGGCCTCATGTGCAGTCGTGCGTTTGGGACAATGGCTATGCATGATGACATCATGCCTAGGAGTTGTAATACCATCTTTGCCTGTATCTTTTGTGTTGGATACATGCGTTGTATGATGGTGTTGAAATTTAGAATTCTTTGTGGACTTGGAGTGGCTACTCCCTTTGATGTGTCTATTATGGCTCCTAGGTATTGTTGTACCTTGCGCGGCAGAATGTTGGATTTTGTAAAGTTGACGGTGAACCCGAGTTTGAAGAGGGTTTGTATGATCTGATTTGTGTGATTTGAGCACTGTATGAACGAATGGGCCTTGATTAGCCAGTCGTCCAAATATGGGAACACATGTATTTGCTGCCTTCTTATGTGTGCAGCGACTACCGCTAGACATTTGGTAAAGACTCTTGGTGCGGTTGTTAATCCGAAAGGCAGTACCTTGAATTGGTAATGTATTCCTTTGAATACAAACCTTAGGTATTTCCTGTGCGATGGGTGTATTGGTATATGGAAATAAGCATCCTTGAGGTCTAAAGTTGCCATGTAGTCGTGTATTTTTAGCAATGGCAATACTTCTTGTAGTGTGACCATGTGGAAGTGGTCTGATTTGATGAAAGTGTTCACTACTCTGAGGTCTAGGATTGGTCTCAGCGTTTTGTCCTTCTTTGGTATCAGAAAGTACAGTGAGTAAACTCCTGTGTTTATTTGTGTGTTTGGCACTAATTCTATTGCATTCTTTTGCAATAGTGCCAGCACTTCTATCTCCAGGAGATTGGAATGGTGTGTTGTTAAATTTTGTGCTTTTGGTGGTATGTTTGGAGGGAATTGTAGAAATTCTATGCAATAACCATGTTGGATAATTGCTAGAACCCAAGTGTCTGTAGTGATTTCCTCCCATGCTTTGTAATAATGACCTATTCTTCCCCCCACTGGTGTTGTGTGGAGGGGGTGAGTGACCTGTGAGTCATTGTTTAGTAGTAGGGGTTTTGGGGCTTTGAAATCTCCCTCTATTTCTAGGGAATTGCCCTCCTCTATATTGTCCCCGAAAACCTCCTCTATACTGTCCCTGGTAAGTGGACGGTGTTGCTTGTGAGGTGCTGGCTTGTGTGCTTTGACCCCGAAACCCCCCTCGAAAGGGCGTTTTACGGAATGTGCTGTAATTCCCTCTGCTCTGCGGGGAGTAGAGTGCGCCCATGGCTTTGGCAGTGTCCGTATCTTTTTTGAGTTTCTCAATCGCTGTGTCCACTTCTGGACCGAACAGTTCTTTTTCATTAAAAGGCATATTGAGAACTGCTTGTTGAATCTCTGGTTTAAATCCAGACGTTCGGAGCCATGCATGCCTTCTGATAGTTACAGATGTATTAATTGTCCGTGCAGCTGTATCTGCAGCGTCCATGGAGGAACGTATCTGGTTGTTGGAGATGGTCTGTCCCTCCTCAACCACTTGTTTTGCCCTATTTTGGAAGTCCTTGGGCAGATGTTCAATGAGATGTTGCATCTCGTCCCAGTGGGCTCTGTCATAGCGCGCAAGTAGTGCCTGGGAGCTCGCGATGCGCCACTGGTTTGCAGCTTGTGCTGCGACTCTTTTACCAGCTGCATCGAACTTGCGGCTTTCTTTATCTGGGGGTGGTGCATCTCCAGATGTGTGAGAGTTGGCCCTTTTCCTAGCTGCTCCTACAACAACAGAGTCTGGTGGCAGCTGTGTAGTGATGAAAACCGGGTCCGTAGGAGGCGGCTTGTACTTTTTTTCCCACCCTTGGTGTGATTGCCCTACTTTTGACCGGCTCCTTAAATATGTCTTTTGCGTGCCGGAGCATACCAGGGAGCATAGGCAGGCTTTGGTATGAGCTGTGGGTGGAGGAGAGTGTGTTGAACAAGAAATCATCTTCGACCTGTTCTGAGTGGAGGCTTACGTTGTGAAATTGTGCTGCTCTAGCCACCACCTGAGAGTACGCGGTGCTGTCTTCTGGTGGAGATGGCTTTGTAGGGTATGCCTCCGGGCTGTTATCTGACACTGGGGCGTCGTATAGGTCCCATGCGTCCTGATCTTGGTCACCCTGGCTCATGGTGGTGTGAGCTGGGGAGTGTGATGGAGTTTGTGCTGGTGAAACGTTAATCACGGGCGGAGGAGAGGGTGGTGGTGTAACTCTTTTCACCACTTTTGGTTGTGGTGCTTGTTCCGTCTGGAACTCCAACCTTCTCTTTCTCCTAATGGGGGGAAGGGTGCTTATTTTTCCTGTCCCCTGCTGAATAAAGATACGCTTTTGCGTATGGTCCACATCAGTTGCTTGTAGCTCTTCCTCAAACCTATGCTTTTGCATTTGGGAGGTTAGCGAGTGCTCTTCTGTATAAGAGCCTGAAGCTGGGTCGCTTGCAGTTTGTTTCGGCATCGAAACTTTGTCTGCGTGTTTTTTCGGCTCCGAGGTGACTTTTTTCCTTTTCGGGGCCGAAACCTCTCGGCGTCGATCTGTTTCGGTGCCGCTGTCTCGGCGTCGAGCCGTGTCCACACCGGCATCTCGGTGTCGAGGCTTGTCTCCAGCACTTTCTCGGTCCCGAGAAGGCTGCGTGCCGGTGTCTCGACCGGAGTCGGACGATCTCGGCACTGTTTGGGCCTTTTTCGGTGCCGACGGTCGGTCACCGAATCTATGGGTCGAGCCATGGCCGGATGGCAGTGGCGTCCCCTGGGCCTTGTAAATGTTTCTTTGTGTGGTTTTCGACGTCTTACTCACGGTTTGTGTATCGTCGAATCCTTCGGAGTCTGAGTCTTGGATCGAGAAGGTACCTTCTTCTTCCTGTTCCTCGAACTCCCGTTGGGCTGTCGGTGCGGACGCCATTTGAAGTCTTCTGGCTCGACGGTCTCGGAGTGTTTTTCGGGACCGGAACGCACGACAGGCCTCGCAGGTGTCTTCGCTGTGCTCAGGTGACAGGCACAGGTTGCAGACCAAGTGTTGGTCTGTGTAGGGGTATTTATTGTGGCATTTGGGGCAGAAACGGAACGGGGTCCGTTCCATCGGCGTTCTTCAGCACGCGGTCGGGCCGACCAGGCCCCGACGGAGGATCGAAAAACTACCCCGAAGGGCACCGGAGCTCTTCGATCTTCGATGCGGTGTGGAATCTAAGTACGCCGATCCCGAACGCAACAATACCGACGAAAATCTTCCGAAATTAGCTAATTTTCCGTTCCGAAACTCGGAGCGACAGGAACACGTCCGAACCCGATGGCGGAAAAAAAACAATCGAAGATGGAGTCGACGCCCATGCGCAATGGAGACAAAAGGAGGAGTCACTCGGTCCCGTGACTCGAAAGACTTCTTCGAAGAAAAACAACTTGTAACACTCCGGCCCAACACCAGATGGCGAGCTATTGCAGAACATGCGTATCTACAGCGACAGATGCCATCGAACATATATTTTCATAACCATTGCTGTAAACTGATTATATTTATTCGGACTAGATTAAAAATTAAATAAATTCGAACTAGGATTTAAGATTATCTATTCCTCCATTCAAATCGCAGCTCACCAGCTTGTTCCACACTGGGGGCTTGAGCAGGGAGGACTTTCAGCATTGAACGCCCTGGTGCAGGCTGAGGATTTGCGGCACGGATTGGCAAATGAAGAGGTGCTGGAAACCGCAAAGCTGTTGATCCATGAGGAACTCCAGGTATTGTTCCTCTCTGCACAGGTGAGATCAGTGTTGGAATGCCAGGGACTGGAAGTCCTGCCGGTCTCTGTGGGAGAGCAACGCCCGGGGGAGTAATGCCATCTTTTGTTGTCTGTCTTACGACAATCTTCATTATCCCAGAGCTATTCATCAAGGAGGCTACCAAAGCAAATGAAAGGCAGGATGATTAAGACAGATCAAAAGGCAACACTAAAAAAAGCTTAACCACCATTCTCACACTAAGCCATTTATAATTAGCATAGACCAAATAACTAAAAACATCTACTCAAAGAGCACTGCATTAAATTCACTACAAAAATGCATACATTACACATTTACTCTCTTGAGATAAACTATGGACTGGCAAGAATTCTGAAAGTCCAACCCCTAGGCAGTGTGATCAGGCCCTGTTCCTACCGTAACATTTGAGAACTGATGTCGCTACAGGTATACACTGAGTGTTTTGGATTCCTCACACACTACCCACTGAACTTTGCTTCTCTATACACCACTTTCAGCTGACCACTGAAGGAAGTGAGGTCAAATCATAGGCTGAAACCTCTTTATATATATATTTTTATTAATAGTTAAGTGTTTAAAAGACCACACGCAATTCGGTTGAGACTTTCCATTCCCAACGTAACATCAGGAGTACATTTCATCAACTGAAGATAATAGCTGCTATACAAGTCTTTAGGTCAGTAAAACACAATATATCCTATTGAGTGTAATCAAACACTTCATCTCTCACCTGCAGGAAGAGACAGTAAGCGTTCACCTTACCTACCATCTCATAATCCCATGATCCATCCAGAGCTGTGAACTATTTTCCCAAGTTTTATGTGGTACAGTGTCCCAGCAGGCATTCTCACTCAAAGCTGCATAAGGTAATTTACCCCTCCATCTTGTGAAAATGTGTGCCTCTTGCCCCGATATGTACCCAGACAGTTCACTTCCACTCAAACTCCTAATAGCATACCCTCCATTAGGAGGTATTGAATGTGGGACCCATATATCATTCTGTCAGTATTGTGGCAGCACATATGTATCTGTCACACCAAACCAGAAGACCACATTTTATCGAATCTCCAATCATCAGTACAGGACCTTTAACCTAACACATGACCACTCAAGTTCATGGTAAGTGTAAGGAAATGGTTCTTTTTGTATGGTCACCCTCAAGATTTTAGACGGCTGGGAGTCGGTTTTCAGACTCTGAGTGCACTGAGGATGCTAACCAGGCCTCAGTGCCTGTGTCCCTACTCTTACATCCATATGTCAAATTGGCTCATACTCAAACGGCTAAGATAACTTGTCTGTAAGTCCCTGGGAAATAATACTCAGGTCAGCACGCTGATGTCAGTCTCTTTTGCAACTTACCAAACCAGGAACATTGAGCCAATAAGAACACTGACCACTGGTGTGAAAAAAGAGGGCCCTGAAAGGCGAACATCCCTGTCCCTAGAAATCCATTTGCAGGGAGGATGGGTGAGTTAGTAAGGAATTTACGGTTAGAGCGAGTCAATCAGAAAAGGTGTTACCGAATGTAAGTAACTTGTTCATCTGATAGACTTTGAGCTGAAGATTCCTTACCTTAGAAGAGATACTGAAGCAATTCCTCCCAGGAGTTTGGTCTGTGGAATGAATTCACACTAGAAAGTGCTGCAGAACCGAGCAGGCAAAGTGCCCATCCCAATGGAAATGACTGTCCAGACAGTAGTGCTTGGTGAACGTGTGCAGAGAAGTCCACGTTGCTGCCTGCCAGATGTTCACGACCGGAACTTCGCAGGCTAATCTACTGGTCGCAGCCTTAGCTCTGGTGGAATGAGCATGCAAACCCTGAAGGGGCTGCTTCTTGGCCAACGCAAAGCAGATCTTAATGCAGAGCACGATCCACTGGAGGATGGTCAATTTCTGCACTGCCTTTCTCTTCTATGTTCTGACATATCCCACAAAGAGTCGTTCACCTGGAACAGTCTCATGCGGTCAAGGGAGAAAGACAATGCTCATTTTGGGGTCAGGCAGTGAAGTCACTCCTCTTCCTTGGAGGGATGTGTGTAGGAAGCTGGCTTTTTATATGGTGTACCAAGTCCAGACAACCATTATTGGTTTTCAGGAGCTTAGTTTAATAATCCCAAGTGCTCTATTTGTGGTAGTGGGATCGAGCTGTTTAGGCTTATCAGACGGAGGTGTGGGGCACTTGTACACACAGAGTCAATAAATGAGACACTCAATGAGAGATCTGAGACACATTTTTAAAAAAATAACAGATTTACATATATGGAAAATGTCACTAAATGTTCGTGGCATGTAGTGCTGCAGATTCACATGCTATGCATAGTCCCGTCACCTAGTGGTGGGCTTTGAGTGTTAGAAGTTGTTTTTCTTCAACAAAGTCTTTTTTAGAGTCACAGGATTAAATGACTTCTCCTTTTGGTGATAGTGCGCATGGGCATAGACTCCTTTGTTGGATTGTTTTCCTGCAGAAGGTTGTAGGAAGGAGTGATAGAGTGAAAGAATGTAAATTTACAACTAAATGAAGTAAATAAGATGTACATGTAAATGTAAAAGAATTTTATATGGAAAATGTCACTTACATCTGTTCGTGGCATGAGACGCTGCAGAATCACATGCTGTGCATTATCCT
This sequence comes from Pleurodeles waltl, assembly GCF_031143425.1. Classification (NCBI taxonomy): domain Eukaryota; kingdom Metazoa; phylum Chordata; class Amphibia; order Caudata; family Salamandridae; genus Pleurodeles; species Pleurodeles waltl. The sequence goes on from NC_090446.1 coordinate 578,107,912, forward strand.
GCCATCTAGTGTTGGGCTCGGAGTGTTACAAGTTGTTTTTCTTCGAAGAAGTCTTTTCGAGTCACGAGACCGAGTGACTCCTCCCTTTCGGCTCCATTGCGCATGGGCGTCGACTCCATCTTAGATTGTTTTCCCCGCAGAGGGTGAGGTAGGAGTTGTGTATATAGTAATAGTGCCCATGCAATGGAGTAGTAATGTATGTACCTAATGTTTATTAAAATAATATTTATTTACATATTTACAATTTTTCATGCAACTAAAAAACGGCTACAGGCTACCGGGGAGGTGGGAGGGCACATGTGAATCTGCAGCGTCTCATGCCACGAACAGATGTACACTGGGTAAGTGACATTTCCCATTTGGTGGCATGTGTAGCTGCAGATACACATGCTGTGCATAGACTACCAAGCAGTAATCTCCCCAAAATGCGGTGGTTTAGCCTGTAGGAGTTGAAGTTGTCTGAAAAAATGTTCTTAATACAGCCTGTCCTACTGTGGCTTGTTGTGTTGCTAACACGTCTACACAGTAATGCTTAGTAAATGTATAAGGCATAGACCAGGTGGCTGCCTTACAAATTTCTGTCATTGGTATATTATCCACAAAAATAGCCATTTTGGCGCCTTTCTTTCTAGTGGAATATGCTCTTTGTGTAATAAGTAATTCTCTTTTTGCTTTAATGTAGCAAGTTTGAATACATTTAACTATCCATCTGGCGATGCCTTGTTTGAATAGGGTTACCTGCATGAGGTTTTTGGAAAGCTACGAACAATTGTTTTGTTTTACAAAATTGTTTTGTTCTGTCAATGTAATACATTACTGCTCTATTTATGTCTAATGTATGCAAGGCCCTTTCAGCTACTGAGTCTGGTTGTGGAAAGAAGACTGGGAGTTCCACAGTCTGGTTTAGATGGAATGCTGATATGACCTTTGGTAAGAATTTGGGATTTGTACGGAGAACCAATTTATGTTTATGTATTTGTATAAAGGGTTCTTGAATGGTAAATGCTTGTATTTCACTCACTCTTCTAAGTAATGTGGTAGCTATTAGAAAGGCTACTTTCCAAGTCAGATATTGGATTTGACAAGAATGCATGGGTTCGAATGGTGGGCCCATGAGTCGTGTTAATACAATATTAAGGTTCCACGAAAGTAGTGGGGGTGTCCTTGGGGGTGTGATTCTTTTTAGTCCTTCCATAAATGCTTTAATGAATGGGATTCTAAAAGGTGATGTTGTATGTGTAATCTGCAGATAGGCAGATATTGCAGTGAGATGGATTTTAATGGAAGAGAATGCTAGATTAGACTTTTGTAAGTGTAATAAATAGCTTACAATGTCCTAAGTGGAGGCACGTAGTGGTTGAATTTGATTAGTGTGGCAGTAGCAAACAAATCTTTTCCATTTGTTTGCATAACAATGTCTTGTAGGTTTTCTCGCTTGTTTAATGACCTCCATACACTCTTGTGTAAGATTTAAATGTCGGAATTCTAAGACTTCAGGAGCCAGATTGCTAGATTGAGCGAAGCTGGATTCGGGTGTCTGATCTGTTGTTTGTGTTGTGTTAACAGATCTGGTATGTTTGGTAGTTTGATGTGAGGTACTACTGGTAAGTCCAACAGTGTTGTGTACCACAGTTGGCGAGCCCAGGTTGGTGCTATGAGTATTAGTTTGAGTTTGTTTTGACTTAGTTTGTTGACCAGATAAGGAATGAGTGGGAGAGGGGGAAAAGCGTAAGCAAATATCCCTGACCAGCTGATCCATAGAGCATTGCCCTTGGACTGAGGGTGTGGGTACCTGGACGCGAAGTTTTGGCATTTTGCGTTTTCTTTTGTTGCGAATAGGTCTATGTTTGGTGTTCCCCAGCGGTGGAAGGGATCCTGTAGGATCTGGGGATGTATTTCCCATTCGTGAGTTTGCCGGTAATCTCGACTGAGATTGTCGGCTAACTGATTCTGAACGCCTGGTATGTATTAGGCGAATGTGGTTGTGAATTGCCCAATGCCAAATCCTTTGTGCTAAGAGACACAGTTGTGACAAGTGTGTCCCCTCCTGTTTGTTGAGATAGTACATTGTTGTCATGTTGTCTGTCTTGACACAAATGTGTTTCTAGGCTACTAGTGGTTGAAACACTTAATGCTAGAAAAACCGCTAGCAGTTCCAAGTGATTTATGTGAAGTTGTTTTTGTTGATTGTCCCATTGACCCTGTATGCTGTGATTGTTGAGGTGTGCTCCCCACCCCATCATGGAAGCATCTGTTGTGATAATAGCTTGAGGCACTGGGTCTTGGAATGGACGCCCTTTGTTTAAATTTACAGGGTTCCACCACTGAAGCGAGGAGTGTGTTTGGCGGTCTATTAACACTAGATCTTGAAGTTGACCCTGTGCTTGTGTCCATTGTTTTGCTAGGCACTGTTGTAAGGGCCGCATGTGTGATCTTGCATTTGGGACAATGGCTATGCATGAGGACATCATGCCTAGAAGTTTCATTACAAACCTTACTGGGTAGTGTTGGTTTGACTGTATGCTTGATGTTATATTTTGGAACGCTTGGACCCTTTGTGGGCTTGGAGTGGCAACTGTCTTGTGTGTTGAGTGTTGCTCCCAAGTATTGTTGTATTTGGGATGGTTGCAGATGTGATTTCTGGTAATTTATAGAAAACCCTAGTTTGTGTAGAGTTTCTATGACGTGTTGCGTGTGAAGAAGACACTGTTGTTGAGTGTTAGTTTTTATTAGCCAGTCGTCTAAATATGGGAATACGTGCATGTGCTGTCTCCTTATGTGAGCGGCTACTACTGCTAGGCATTTTGTGAATACCCTTGGGGCTGTTATTATCCCGAACGGTAACACTTTGAATTGATAGTGTATGCCATGTATTCCAAACCTTAAGTATTTTCTGTGAGAAGGATGGATGGGTATGTGAAAATACGCATCCTTGAGATCCAATGTTGACATGTAGTCCTCCTTTTTTAATAAGGGAACCACGTCTTGAAGTGTTACCATGTGGAAGTGGTCTGATTTGATGAAGAGATTCAGTGTTCTGAGATCTAAGATAGGTCTTAACGTTTTGTCCTTTTTTGGAATTAGTAAATATAGTGAGTAGGCGCCTGTTCCTTTCTGACGGTTGGGTACTAGCTCTATTGCTTGTTTTTGTAATAGTGCTTGTACTTCTATTTGTAATAGGTCTAAGTGTTGTTTGGACAGATTGTGTGCTCTTTCTGGCACATCTGGTGGGAATTTTGTGAATTCTATGCAATAACCATGTTGGATAATGGCTGGGACCCATGCGTCCGTAGTAATGTGTGTCCAGTTTTGATAGTATGCAGTCAGTCTCCCCCCCAATGGCGATAAGTGTTGGGGTTTTGTGACATTGAAGTCACTGTTTGGTCTGACTTGTTTAAGGTGTCTGGAACTTTCCCCTTCCTCTTGGGAGTTGTCCTCCTCTATAGGAGCCACGAAACCCTCCCCTCTATTATTGTGCCTGAGAGGTGGAAGGCTCTGGTGTTTGCATTCGAAAACCCCCTCTGAACTGTGGCTTTCTAAATGTGCCTCTGACTTGTGGGAGTAGAGCTCGCCCATGGCTTTGGCCGTGTCCGTGTCTTTTTTTAACTTTTCAATTGCTGTGTCCACTTCCGGCCCAAACAATTGTTCTTGGTTAAATGGCATGTTCAACACCGCTTGTTGGATTTCTGGCTTGAATCCAGAGCTTCTTAACCATGCATGCCTGCGAATGGTTATCGCAGTGTTGACCATTCGTGCTGCCGTGTCTGCAGAGTCTAGTGCGGACCTTATTTGGTTGTTGGATATTGCCTGTCCTCCTTCCACAACCTGCTGGGCACGTTTCTGGTGTTCTTTGGGCAAGTGTTGTATAATGTGTAGCATCTCGTCCCAGAGTGCCCTGTCGTAGCGAGCAAGTAGGGATTGCGAATTAGCGATCCGCCATTGATTTGGTGCCTGTGCTGCCACTCGTTTGCCCGCTGTGTCAAACTTTCTGCTCTCTTTGTCAGGCGGTGGAGCGTCTCCTGACGATTGAGAGTTTGCTCTTTCTTGCTGCTCCTACAACCACCGAGTCCGGTGTAAGTTGTTGTGTTATAAACACAGGATCCGTTGGGGGAGGCTTGTACTTCTTCTCCACCCTAGGCGTGATGGCCCTTCCTTTAACTGGCTCCTGGAATACTTGTTTTGCATGTTTGAGAATACCCGGGAGCATTGGCAGACTCTGGTAGGAAGCGTGGGTGGATACCTAGGTGTTGAACAAGAAATCATCCTCTACTGGCTCAGAATGCATTGCTACATTGTGGAACGTAGCTGCCCTGGATAGTACCTGCGTATATGCAGTACTGTCCTCCGGAGGTGACTGCTTTTTTGGATAACAATCCGGACTGTTATCTGATACTGGTGCATCATATAAGTCCCATGCATAAGGATCATCCTGTGTCATCCCTGTATGTGTGGGTGACTGCATTGGAGGTGTTCCCACTGGAGACAGTTGTGGTGAGAGTGGTGGGGAAGGTTGTGGTAAACAAACCTTGGTGTTAATGTCTTCCTCGACCGAAACGCTCGGCAGGCTTCGCAAGTATCTTCCTTGTGTTCTGGAGAGAAACACAAGTTACAGACCAGCTGCTGATCTGTATACGGATACTTGTTGTGACATTTTGGGCAGAATCGGAATGGGGTCCGTTCCATCAGCCTTGAAGAGACACGTGGCCGGGCCGACCAGGCCCAGACGTGGGATCGAAAAAAAAAAACAAAGGGCTACCGGAGCTCTTCAAAAGTCGGTGTCGTTCTGTTGTAACTAACCCGATACCGAACGCCAACAATACCGACTATTTTTCCGAGATTCTAACTAACTTTCCGACCCGAAACACGGAGTGAAAAGGAACACGTCCGAACCCGATGGCGGAAAAAAAACAATCTAAGATGGAGTCGACGCCCATGCGCAATGGAGCCGAAAGGGGAGGAGTCCCTCGATCTTGTGACTCGAACAGACTTCTTCGGAGAAAAACAACTTGTAACACTCCGAGCCCAACACTAGATGGCGGGAGTGCAAAGCATGTGTATCTGCAGCTACACATGCCATCGAATATATATATATATATATACACACACACACACACACACACACACACACAACTACAGGCTTCTAGGGAGGGAGCATGTGAATCTACAGCACTACATGCCACGAACAGAAGTACACTGGATAAGTGACATTTTCCATTCAATGGCATGTGTAGCTGCAGATACACATGCTATGCATAAACTAAAAAGCAGTCCTTTTCCCATAAACAGCAGTGGCTAGCCTGTAGGAGTTGCAGTAGTTTGTAATAAAGTTTTAAGTACAGCTTGACCAACATTGGCCTGTTGCTTTGAAAATATATCCACACAGTAATGTTTTGTAAATTTATGTGGAGTGGACCATGTGGCAGCTTTACATATGTCTGCCATTGGTATGTTACCTAGAAAAGCCATGGAAGCACCTTTTTTCGTAGTGGAATGTGCTTTAGGTGTTATTAAAAGTTGTCTTTTTGCTTTAATGTAACATGTTTGTATGCATTTCACAATCCATCTAGCTAATCCTTGTTTAGAGATAGGATTTCCTTTATGTGGTTGCTGAAAAGCAACAAAAAGCTGTTTAGTTTTTCTAAACTCTTTTGTTCTATCAACACAGTACATTAGAGGTCTTTTAAGGTCAAGAGTATGAAGAGCTCTTTCAGCAGTTGAGTCTGGCTGTGGGAAGAAGACGGGCAATTCCACTGTTTGGTTAATGTGAAAAGGAGAAACTTGTTTAGGCAAAAAATTCAGATTTATCCTAAGTACAACTTTATGTTTGTGTATTTGGAAAAATGGTTCCTCCAGAGTGAATCCATGTATTTCACTCACTCTTCTTAATGAAGTAATTGCTGAGAAAGCAACTTTCCAAGTTAAAAATTGAATATCACATGAACGCATGGGCTCAAATGGTGGTCCCATTAATCTTGTGAGTACAATATTCAGATTCCAAGCAGGAACTGGTGGGGTTCTTGGTGGAATGATGTGCTTAAGTCCTTCCATAAAGGCTTTAATAACAGGAACTCTAAAGAGAGAAGTATGTTGTATAGTTTGCAAGTACGCTGATATAGCAGTAAGATGAATGTTAGAGGAAAAAGCGAAATTAGCTTTTTGTAAATGAAGCAGGTAGCATTCAATATCGTGTATAGATACTTTAAGTGGGTCTATATTTTTGGGCTGAAAGTAGTAAACAAAACGTTTCCACTTGTTAGCCTCGTTGTAGGTTTGCGTGCCTGTTTTAGAACTTACATACATTCTAATGGAAGTTGCAATTATCAAAATTCTATGACTTCAGGAGCCAAATCGGTAAGTTGAGAACAGTGAGATTGGGATGGCTGATTTGACCTTTGTTCTGTGTTAACAAATCTGGTCTGTTTGGAAGTTTGCGATGAACTAATGACAGATCTAGGAGTGTTGTGTACAAATGTTGCTGTGCCCACGTGGGGGCTATGAGTATCATGGTGAGAGGTGTGAATTAACGGAAGAGGAGGAAAGGTTTAAGCAAATATCCCTGACCAGTTGATCTGTAGAGCATTGCCCTTGGACAGAGGGTGTGGGTGTCTGGATGCGAAGTTGTGGCATTTGCATTTTCATTTGTTGCGAATAGATCGATTTCTGGTGTTCCCCATCATTTGAAAGTACTGTTGAAGTACCTGAGAGTGAATCTCACATTCATTTATCTGTTGCTGTGTCCTGCTTAGCAGGTCTGCTAGCTGATTGTGTATCCCTGGGATGTAGTCTGCTAGCAAGTAAATGTGATTGTAAATTGCCCATTTCCAAATTGTTTGGGTTAGAAGGGACAGTTGAGATGTATGTGTTCCTCCTTGTTTCCTCAGATAGTACATTGTTGTCATATTGTCAGTTTTTATCAAAACTGTTTTGTGCTTGAGAAGAGGTTGAAAAGCTTTTAGGGCAAGAACACAGCTAACACTTCTAAATGGTTTGTGTGTTAAGTTAACTGTATTGAATTCCATTCCCCTTGTATGGTAAAGTTGTTGAGGTGAGCTCCCCAACCTATTATTGATGCGTCTGTTATTGAGGTCTGAGGCACAGGGTCCCGAAATGACCACCCTTTTATTAAATTGTTGTGATTTCCACCATTGAAGAGATTTGTGTGTTTGGCAATCCTGCAATTGACCCGGTGCTTGAGGCCATTGCTGTCAGAGGCACTGTTGTAGTGTTCTCATGTTTAGTCTTGCATGCAGTACTATTGCTATGCATGATGCCATCATTCCCAATAGTTTCATGATTAACTTTACAGTGTAACGTTGATTGGGCTGTATCTGTGATATAAGATTTTGAAAAGCTTGTATCCTTTGTGTATTTGGATAGGCTAAGGCTTTTTGGGTATTGAGAATATCACCTAGGTAAGGTTCAACCTGTGCTGGTTGAAGATGAGATTTTTGGTAATTGATTGTGAACCCCAATGTGTGTAGGGTTTCTATTGTGTATTGAGTGTGTTGCTGACATTGTATAATATTGCTTGATTTTATTAGCCAGTCGTCTAGATAAGGAAAGACATATATGTATTGTCTTCTTAGGTAAGCTGCTACTACTGAGAGACGTTTTGTGAAAACCCTTGGAGCCGTTTCCTATGCCGAAGGGAAGAATCTTGAATTGGTAGTGGTTTCCTGCTATTACAAACCTTAGGTATTTTCGATGAGCTGGATGTATGGGGGTATGAAAATAGGCATCTTTGATATTTAATGCAGTCATGTAATCTTGTCTTTGCAGTAGTGGAAGACAGAGTTACTATGTGAAAATGTCCTGACAGGATATATAGATTTAGTGGTCTGAGATAAAGAATGGGTCTGAGAGTGCCATCCTTTTTGGGTATGAGGACATATAGTGAATATACTCTTGTTCCCTGTTGAGATTTTAGAACCAATTCTATTGCTTCTTCTAGTAATAGCGATTCTACCGCTTATTGTAACAGAACGTTGTGTTCTGGTGACAGCCTGGGATAGCGAGGTGGAAAGTTTGGAGTAGAAATTAGTTCTAGGCAGTAACCATTGCGGATAATTCAAAGTGCCCACTGGTCTTTGGTATTTTGCCATTGGGAGTGGAATTGCTGCAGTCTGCCCCCCCCCCCCCCCCCCCCCCCCACAGGAGATGTTTGGGGTTGTGGAATACTGAGGAAGTCACTGTTTTGACGAGTATTGACACTCTGAGGCTTGAAATCTGCCTCTGAAGTGTTGACCTCTGCAAGAGCCTCTAAATGCTGGTCTTTGGTATTGCTGTTGATCTTGTGAGGTGGAAACCTCCTCTAAATTGTTTATGAAAGGAACCCCTATAAGGTGTAGAGTATAGAACTGCCTGTGGCATAGGTAAGTCACCCCTCTAGCAGGCCTTACAGCCCTAAGGCAGGGTGCACTATACCACAGGCGAGGGCATAGGTGCATGAGCACTATGCCCCTACAGTGTCTAAGCAAAACCTTAGACATTGTAAGTGCAGGGTAGCCATAAGAGTATATGGTCTGGGAGTCTGTCAAAAACGAACTCCAGAGCTCCATAATGGCTACACTGAATACTGGGAAGTTTGGTATCAAACTTCTCAGAATAATAAACCCACACTGATGCCAGTGTTGGATTTATTAAAAAATGCACACAGAGGGCATCTTAGAGATGCCCCCTGTATTTTACCCAATTGTTCAGTGCAGGACTGACTGGTCTGTGCCAGCCTGCTGCTGAGAGACGAGTTTCTGACCCCATGCAGTGAGAGCCTTTGTGCTCTCTGAGGACAGAAACAAAGCCAGCTCTGGGTGGAGGTGCTTCACACCTCCCCCCTGCAGGAACTGTAACACCTAGCAGTGAGCTTCAAAGGCTCAAGCTTCGTGTTACAATGCCCCAGGGCACTCCAGGTAGTGGAGATGCCTGCCCCCTGGACACAGCCCCCACTTTTGGCGGCAAGTCCAGGAGAGATAATGAGAAAAACAAGGAGTCGTCACTGGCCAGTCAGGACAGCCCCTAAGGTGTCCTGAGCTGAGGTGACTGACTTTTAGAAGTCCTCCATCTTGCAGATGGAGGATTCCCCCAATAGGAATAGGGATGTGCCCCCCTCACCTCAGGGAGGAGGCACAAAGAGGGTATACCCACGCTCAGGGCTAGTAGCCATTGGCTACTGCCCTCCCAGACCTAAAAACATCCTTAAATTTAGTATTTAAGGGCTCCCCAGAACCTAGGAATTCAGATTCCTGCAACCTAAGAAGAAGAGGACTGCTAAGCTGAAAAACCCTGCAGAGAAGACGGAGACACCAACTGCTTTGGCCCCAGCTCTACCGGCCTGTCTCCCCCCCTTCTAAAGACACTGCTCCAGCGACGCTTTCCCCAGGGACCAGCGACCTCTGAATCCTCAGAGGACTGTCCTGCTCTAGAAGGACCAAGCACTCCTGAGGACAGCGGCTCTGTTCACCCAAGACTGCAACTTTGTAACGAAGGAGCAACTTTAAAACAACTTGCGTTTCCCGCCGGAAGCGTGAGACTTGCAACTCTGCACCCGACGCCCCCCGGCTTGACTTGTGGAGAACAATCACTTCAGGGAGGACTCCCCGGCGACTGCGAGACAGTGAGTAGCCAGAGTTGCCCCCACAGCGACGCCTGCAGAGGGAATCCCGAGGCTCCCCCTGACCGCGACTGCCTGTTCCTCAGATCCCGACGCCTGGTAAAGACTCTGCACACGCAGCCCCCAGGACCTGAAGGATCCGAACTCCAGTGCAGGAGTGACCCCCAGGAGGCCTTCTCCCTTGCCCAGGTGGTGGCTACCACGAGGAGCCCCCCCCCCCTTGCCTGCATCACTGAAAAGACCCCTTGGTCTCCCATTGAAACCTATTGAAAACCTGACGCGTGTTTGCACACTGCACCCGGCTGCCCCCGTGCTGCTGAGGGTGTACTTTCTGTGTGGACTTGAGTCCCCCCCGGTGCCCTACAAAATCCCCCTGGTCTGCCCTCCGAAGACGCGGGTACTTACCTGCTGGCAGACTGGAACCGAGGCTTCCCCTTCTCCATTGAAGCCTATGCGTTTTGGGCACCACTTTGACCTCTGCACCTGACCGGCCCTGAGCTGCTGGTGTGGTAACTTTGGGGTTGCTCTGAACCCCCAACGGTGGGCTACCTTGGACCCAAACTTGAACCCCGTAGGTGGTTTACTTACCTGCAAAAACTAAAACTCTTACTCCCCCCAGGAACTGTTGAAAATTGCACTGTCTAGTTTTAAAATAGCTATATGTGATTTATGTGAAAAGTGTATATGCTATTTTGATTATTCAAAGTTCCTGAAGTACCTACCTGCAATACCTTTCATTTGAAGTATTACATGTAAAATTTGAACCTGTGGTTCATAAAATAAACTAAGAAAATATATTTTTCTATACAAAAACCTATTGGCCTTGAATTGTCTCCGAGTGTGTGTTCCTGAGTGGGCCTGGCCACTCAGATACTCCCAGAGTTCCCTGCCAACCTTAGAAACAAGATGGCAGAACCCAGGGACCCTCTGGAGGAGCTCTGGGCTCCTCCCCTGGGGTGGTGATGGACAAGGGAATGGTCACTCCGCTTTACATTGTCCAGTTTCCCACTAGAGCAGGGACTGGGTGTCCCTGAACCAGTGTGGACTGGTTTATGCACAAAGGGCACCAAATGTGCCCTTCAAAGCAAACCAGCGGCTTGGGGAGGCTAACCCTCCCCAGTCAGTCACACCTATTTCCAAAGGGAGAGGATGTAGCCTCCCTCTCCCAAAGGAAATCCTTTGTTCTGCCTTCCAGGGCTTGATCAGATCAAGCAGCAGGAGTGCAGACACCTGTCTGAGGTGTGGCAGCAGCTGGGCTGCCCAGAAAACCCTGTAAGACTGTGGTAGCAATACTTGGGGTCCTCTAAGGAGCCCCCGGAGTGCACAAAATCATACTTCCAATACTTGCAACAGTATTGGGGTATGATTCCAACATGTTTGATACAAAACATGCCCAGGTTCGGAGGTACCATTATGTAGCTGGACATAGGTAGCGACCTATGTCCAGCCCACACGTAAAATGGCATCGCCGGATTCACAAAGTCCAGGAAAATGGATCTGGATTTTGTGGGGGCACCTCTGCTAGTGCAGGGGTTCGCAGGTTGCAATGGCAGGCCTGCAGAACCCTTTGCATGGGCTCCCAATGGGTGGCAGAATAACTGCTGCAGCCCATAGGGATCTACTGGAACCCCACTGCCCTGGGTACCTAGTACCATACACTAGGGACTTACATGGGGGGGACCAGTATGCCAATTGTGGGAAGAAAAAGGTACAATTTACAGGAGAGCACAAAACTACTGGGGTCCTGGTTAGCAGGATCCCAGTAGACACCCCCATTTTCTGCCTGTTGTCAGTGTGTTTGACTGTAACCATGCCACGAAAGAGGGTACTTTCCTACTGTGCCATAAGTGGGTGGAAGTCAAGAGTGTCACATTACTGATCATGAACACACAGGCCCAGCTTTTGACTGAGTCAATGTTTGGTACGAGTATTTATTTGCCTAAAAATTGATAATTTATGACAGACTGCAGTAAAGTAAAAGAATTGGACACAACGTTTCAACCTTGATAATACACGGATTCAATTAATTTCAACACTGCGTCCCACACAACTGATTAGGCTAAAGCATTTTTTGTTGAAACTGGGTGTATCAGATAAAACTTAACATTGAGGTGCTAGCATGAGTTGGCCAAACACTTGTATTAGGAAGACACATTAAATCCTGTTACATTGAAAAGCAGCAGGCCCACCACAGAGAGAATAGCACAATCTGCACGAAACTGAGAAATTGTTTCAAAATTTGAGTTTAGCTGTTTGATTGTTCATTTAGAAAACATGATTGAACTGATAACACACCTATGGCACAAATGAACGAGTTACTTACCTTCGGTAACGACTTTTCTGGTGGATACATTAGCTACCTGTGGATTCCTCACCTATTGAATACTCCCATTGCGCCAGCATCCGATGGAAATCTTCTTTCTAGCTTCTGCACGTCGACGAGGACGTCACAATTGCCCACGCGACGCCGTCTGACGTCATACAGGCAATAAGAGGTCCTCGCCGACGTTAGTACCAACATTTTTTACGTGCCTGAGACTAATAGGCCATTGAGACAAACAATCAAATAACAATATTTAATAAAAAATATCGTAGATAAACATATCATTCCAAAAATTCAAGATCTTTTTTTTTTTTTAAATAAATAAATAAATACATAAATAAATCTATACAGTATATGTACAAGCCATCAAATACCAAGAGGAGCACACCGAAGAACAACTTGGTTAGACCAGACAGGCAAGGGGGAGGCGGGTGGGACCGTGAGGAATCCACAGATAGCTAATGTATCCACCAGAAAAGTCGTTACCGAAGGTAAGTAACTCGTTCTTCTGATGGATACAACTACCTGTGGATTCCTCACCTATTGAATAGAGTCCCAAAGCAGTACCGAACTCGGTGGAGGGTGCATGAATGGTCAAACCAAGAAATCCTGCAGCACTGACCGTGCAAAATGGTCATCCCTCCTAACCTCAGAATCCAAGCAGTAATGCTTCGCAAAAGTATGGAGGGATGACCAAGTTGCGGCCTTGCAGATGTCGACCACAGGAACACCCCTAGCCAAGGCCGAAGAGGCCGACTTAGCTCTGGTGGAATGAGCTCTTATACCATCAGGGGGTTCCTTCTTTGCTAGAGAGTAACACAGTTTAATGCAAAGAATGACCCACCTGGAGCGTGTTCTCTTGTGGACTGCCCTTCCTCTCTTCTTTCCCATGTACCCGATGAAGAGTTGATCCTCCAACCTGAAATCCTTTGTTCTGTTCACATAGAAGCTTAGCGCTCTCCTCTGGTCTAAGCGGTGTAGTCTTTCTTCTTCTTTCGAAGGATGAGGCGGAGGATAAAACGAGGAAAGAGTAATCGTTTGGGCCAAATGAAAGGATGAAACAACCTTCGGAAGGAAAGCAGCCTTGGTCCTCAACACCACCTTATCCCCATAAAAAGATGTGTAAGGGGGTTTAACAGATAGAGCCTGCAGCTCACTCTCACTTCTTGCGGATGTAATTGCCACAAGGAAAACAGTCTTTAGAACTAATAACCTTAAAGGGCAAGAATGCATAGGCTCAAACGGTGAACCCATAAGAAAAGTCAAGACTAGGTTTAGATCCCACTGAGGCATAACGAAAGGAGTGGGAGGAAATTTGTTAATGAGACCTTTTAAAAATCTAAGTACTATAGGGGATTTGAATAGAGAAGGTTGGTCCGGAAGACATAGAAAGGCTGACAGGGCAGATACATATCCCTTGACTGTAGCCACTGCACAACCCCTCTGTGCCAGAGACCACGCAAAAGACAAGATATCTGATAAGGGGTCAATTTGCCTCTCTCCACACCAATTCACAAATTTAGCCCACCTATTAGCGTAGATAGATTTAGTGGAGTGTCGCCTGGCCGATAATATAACATCCACTACGTCAGGCGGGAGAGAAAAGGAACTCAGGTTGCCCCGTTCAATCTCCAGGCATGAAGGTGCAGGCTCTGGAGGTGGGGGTGTAAAACCTGACACTGCGACTGCGAGAGGAGGTCTGCCCTGAGAGGGAGACGGAGCGGAGGGCATAGTGAGAGTTGGAGAAGGTCCGTGTACCATACCCTCCTTGGCCAATCCGGAGCTATTAAGATGACTTGGGCCCGGTCTTGGCAAATTTTCCTCAAAACTCGAGGAATGAAGGGTATGGGGGGAAACGCGTAAAGCAACTGGTCGCACCAGGCCATCGGAAACGCGTCCCCCAACGCTCCTTGTACCGGATACTGGAGGCTGCAGAATAACGGGCAGTGCGAATTCTCCAGAGTGGCAAACAGATCTATCCGAGGAAACCCCCACATCTGGAAGATTAGACAGACTTGATCCGGATGGTGACGCCACTCGTGGTCGGTCGAGAAATGACGACAGAGTATCTGCACGCACGTTCAAGACTCGGGCCAGATGATTTGCTACCAAGGAAATCTGATGGTCCTTTGCCCAGGACCAAAGCCGTAGAGCTTCTCTGCAGAGAAGGTACGACCCTACTCCTCCCTGCTTGTTTATATACCACATTGCGGTAGTATTGTCCGTCAGGACCTGAACCGACTGACCGCGAAGGGATGGGAGGAAGGCGTTGAGTGCAAGACGTACAGCCCGCAACTCCAAAAGATTTATATGAAACATCTGTTCTACTGGAGACCAAAGACCTTTGATCTCCAGGCCCCCCAGATGAGCTCCCCCACCCTAGAGTGGAAGCATCCTTTATTACTGAGGCCACAGGCGGAGCTTGCGAGAACAGCCTTCCTCGGGAAAAATTGCCGTCCGCAATCCATTTTAAATCCGTGGCAACATCTCTGGAGATCTTCACCAAACCCTCGAGATCTCCTTTGTGTTGAGACCACTGCTTTCGGAGGCACCACTGAAGAGCCCTCATGTGCCAGCGAGCGTGAGTGACCAGCAGTATGCAAGAGGCAAACAGACCGAGCAGGCGTAGGACCTTGAGGACCGGAATGACAGCTCCACTTTGAAACATTGGAACCAACGCCTGAATGTCCTGAATCCGCTGAGGCGGAGGAAAGGCACGATTCAATGTTGTGTCCAGAACCTCCCCTATGAACAGGAGGCGCTGAGAGGGCTCTAGGTGAGATTTGGGCACATTCACTGAAAATCCCAGGTCGAACAACAACTGGGTTGTCGACTGAAGGTGATGCAACACGAGCTCCGGAGACTTGGCTTTGATCAACCAGTCATCCAAGTAAGTGAACACTGCTACCCCCTTCCTCCTGAGTTCTGCCGCAACCACCGACATCACCTTTGTGAAGACTCGGGGTGCTGAATTAAGACCAAATGGAAGGACCGCAAACTGATAGTGCTGCGACCCCACTATAAACCGGAGATACTTCCTGTGCGACTTGAGTATCGGGATATGAAAGTAAGCATCCTGTAAGTTGACAGACACCATCCAGTCTCCATCGTTCAGCGCCAAAAGCACCTGAGCTAGGGTCAGCATCTTGAACTTCTCCTGTTTGAGGAACCAATTCAAGATCCTCAGGTCCAGGATTGGCCTCAAACGACCATCCTTCTTGGGGATCAGGAAATACCTTGAACAACAACCTTGAGCACTCTCCTGCTCTGGAACCAACTCCACTGCACCTTTTGAAAGGATGACTTGTACCTCCTGTTCTAGTAACAGGAGATGCTCTTCTGAACAGTAGGATGGGCAGGGCGGGATGGGGGGTGGAAACTCCCGAAAGGGAAGGGCATAGCCTTTCCCCACAATGCTGGTGACCCAGGAGTCTGATGTTATAACCTCCCACTTGTGGAGAAAGTTCAATAACCTCCCACCTACAGGAGTGGTGTGAGAAGGAATTGGTGGAAGTCTAAGGCTGCTTCCCATGCTGCACCCCTCCAGAGGAAGAGGCAGAGTGCTGCTGGACGGCTCCTCTGGTCCGGACCCTACCCCTCCCTCTGTAAGATCTATAGGAGATAGCAGAGGCGGGTTGTTGCTGGAATCTCCCTAGAAAGGAGGAGGAGGAACCACAACCAAATCCTCGAAAACTCCTAAAAAAAAGTCTGGAGGAAACAGAAGAGGAGGCCTGCAAGCCTAAAGACTTCGCAGTGGCCCTACTCTCCTTGAACCTCTCTAGAGCTGAGTCTGCCTTGGAGCCGAAAAGTTTATCGCCATCGAAAGGAAGGTCCAAGAGGGTTGACTGTACATCAGAAGAGAATCCAGAGCTACGAAGCCAGGCTTGCCTCCTTGTTGCTACAGCAGTACCCATAGCCCTGGCTACAGAGTCCGTCGTATCCAGTCCAGATTGAATAACTTGGGTTGCCGCTGCTTGAGCATCAGAAACCAGGCTCATTACCTCTTGGGGCACCTCAGTATGAGACGACTTTATTTTGTCCATCAGGGCGTAAATGTATCTTCCTAAAATACAGGTAGCATTAGTGGATTTCAAAGCCATGCTACATGACGAAAAAGCCTTTTGTGATGAAATGTCCATTTTCTTAGAGTCTCTATCTGAGGGCACAGCTGGAAATGATCCTGGGGCAGACCGGGCTGAACATGAAGCCTGAACCACTAGGCTTTCAGGAGTTGGGTGCCTGGAGAGGAAGCCTGGGTCAACAGGAGCCACTCGATACCTTCGAGCCACAGATCTGTTCACCGCCGAAGATGACACCGGCTTCTTCCAGATTTCCATGATTGGATCCAACAAAGCCTCATTAAAAGGCAGAAGTGGCTCTGCAGTTGTTAAGGCAGGATGCAACACGTCCGTTAAAATGTTCGGCTTAGGCTCAGACACCTGCAAAGGGAGGTCTAAAAAGTCAGCTGCTTTCCTGATGACTGAATGAAATGTGTAAAGAAATGGTTCCCTGTTGCAGTTACCCCCCACTTTTTGCCTGATACTGATGCTGACTTGACTGAGAAGTGTGCTGGGACCCTGCTAACCAGGCTCCAGCACCAGTGTTCTTTCCCTAACCTATACTTTTGTATCCACAATTGGCACCCCCTGGCATCCAGATAAGTCCCTTGTAAATGGTACCCCTGGTACCAAGGGCCCTGATGCCAAGGAAGGTCTCTAAGGGCTGCAGCATATCTTATGCCACCCTGGAGACCCCTCACTCAGCACAGACACCCTGCTTGCCAGCTTGTGTGTGCTGGTGAGAACAAAACGAGTAAGTCGACATGGCACTCCCCTCAGGGTGCCATGCCAGCCTCTCACTGCCTATGCAGGTATAGATAAGTCACCCCTCTAGCAGGCCTTACAGCCCTAAGGCAGGGTGCACTATACCATAGGTGAGGGCACCAGTGCATGAGCACTGTGCCCCTACAGTGTCTAAGCAATACCTTAGACATTGTAAGTGCAGGGTAGCCATAAGAGTATATGGTCTGGGAGTCTGTTTTACACGAACTCCACAGCACCATAATGGCTACACTGAAAACTGGGAAGTTTGGTATCAAACTTCTCAGCACAATAAATGCACACTGATGCCAGTGTACATTTTATTGTAAAATACACCCCAGAGGGCACCTTAGAGGTGCCCCCTGAAACCTTAACCAACTATCTGTGTAGGCTGACTGGTTCCAGCAGCCTGCCACACTAGAGACATGTTGCTGGCCCCATGGGGAGAGTGCCTTTGTCACTCTGAGGCCAGTAACAAAGCCTGCACTGGGTGGAGATGCTAACACCTCCCCCAGGCAGGGGCTGTCACACCTGGCGGTGAGCCTCAAAGGCTCACCCCTTTGTGCCAGCACCGCAGGACACTCCAGCTAGTGGAGTTGCCCGCCCCCTCCGGCTCCGGCCCCCACTTTTGGCGGCAAGGCCGGAGAAAATAATGAGAAAAACAAGGAGGAGTCACTGGCCAGTCAGGACAGCCCCTAAGGTATCCTGAGCTGAAGTGACTCCAACTTTTAGAAATCCTCCATCTTGCAGATGGAGGATTCCCCCAATAGGATTAGGGATGTGACCCCCTCGCCTTGGGAGGAGGCACAAAGAGGGTGTACCCACCCTCAGGGCTAGTAGCCATTGGCTACTAACCCCCCAGACCTAAACACGCCCTTAAATTTAGTATTTAAGGGCTTCCCTGAACCTAAGAATTTAGATTCCTGCAACTTACCTGAAGAAGAAGGACTGCTGAGCTGAAAAACCCCTGCAGAGGAAGAACAGAAGACACCAACTGCTTTGGCTCCAGACTTACCGGCCTGTCTCCTGCCTTCCAAAGAAACCTGCTCCAGCGACGCTTTCCAAGGGACCAGCGACCTCTGAATCCTCTGAGGACTGCCCAGCTTCAAGAAAGACTAGAAACTCCCGAGGACAGCGGCACTGCTCCAAGAGAACTGCAACTTTGTTACAAGGAGCAGATTTAAAGACCCCTGCAACTCCCCGCAAGAAGCGTGAGACTTGCAACACTGCACCCGGCGACCCCGACTCGACTGGTGAAGAACAACCAACTCAGGGAGGACCCTCCGGCGACTCTACGACTGTGAGTAACCAAAGTTGTCCCCCCTGAGCCCCCACAGCGACGCCTGCAGAGGGAATCCCCAGGCTCCCCCTGACCGCGACTGTCTGAACTCCATTTCCCGACAGCTGGAAAAGACCCTGCACCCGCAGCCCCCAGCCCCTAAAGAAACAGAACTTCTGTGCAGGAGTGACCCCCAGGAGGCCCTCTCCCTTGCCCAGGTGGTGGCTACCCCGAGGAGCCCCCCCCCCCCCTTGCCTGCATCGCTGAAGAGACCCCTTGGTCTCCCATTGAAAACTAAAGATAACCCGACGCTTGTTGGCACACTGCACCCGGCCGCCCCCGCGCTGCTGAGGGTGTACTTTCTGTGTGGACTTGTGTCCCCCCCGGTGCCCTACAAAACCCCCCTGGTCTGCCCTCCGAAGACGCGGGTACTTACCTGCTGGCAGACTGGAACCGGGGCACCCCCCTTCTCTCCATTATAGCCTATGTGTTTTGGGCACCTCTTTGACCTTTGCACCTGACCGGCCCTGAGCTGCTGGTGTGATAACTTTGGGGTTGCTCTGAACCCCCAACGGTGGGCTACCTTGGACCAAAAACTGAAACCTGTAAGTGACTTACTTACCTGTTAAAACTAACATTATTTTACCTCCCCCAGGAACTGTGAAAATTGCACTGTGTCCACTTTTAAAACAGCTTATTGTGTTTTATGTGAAAAGTATACATGCAAATGAAATGATTCAAAGTTCCTAAAGTACTTACCTGCAATACCTTTCAAATGAGATATTACATGTAGAATTTGAACCTGTGGTTCTTAAAATAAACTAAGAAAAGATATTTTTCTATAACAAAACCTATTGGCTGGATTTGTCTCCGAGTGTGTGTTCCTCATTTATTGCCTGTGTGTATGTACAACAAATGCTTAACACTACTCCTTGGATAAGCCTACTGCTCGATCACACTACCACAAAATAGAGCATTAGTATTATCTCTTTTTGCCACTATCTTACCTCTAAGGGGAACCCTTGGACTCTGTGCATACTATTCCTTACTTTGAAATAGTGCATACCGAGCCAACTTCCTACATTGGTGGATCAGCGGTGGGGTACAAGACTTTGCATTTGCTGGACTACTCAGCCAATACCTGATCACACGACAAATTCCAAAAACTGTCATTAGAAATTGTTTTTGCAATTTGAACTATTTTTCTAAATTCTTTAAAGTCCTGCTAGGGCCTTGTGTTAGTCCCTGTTAGCATTGCTTTTAGAGTTTAAAAGTTTGTGAAAGTTTGAATTAGAACCTAGAACTAGTTTTAGATTCTTAAAAAGTATTCCAACTTTTAGAAGCATAATGTCTAGTACAGATGTGAATGTGGTGGACTCGACACCACACCTTACCTCCATCTTAAGATGAGGGAGCTAAGGTCACTCTGTAAAATAAAGAAAATAACAATGGTCCCCAGACCTTCCAAACTACAGCTCCAGGAGCTGTTGGCAGAGTTTGAAAAGGCCAACCCCTCTGAGGATGGCAACACAGAGGATGAGGATAGTGAATTGGAGGATGATTCCCCCCTACCAGTCCTATCTAGGGAGGTCAGGGCCTCTCAAGCCCTGACTCCACAAATACTAGTCAGAGATGCTGGTTCCCTCACAGGAGGGACCAACCTCTCTGAAATCACTGAGGATAACTCCAGTGAAGAGGACATCCAGTTAGCCAGGATGGCCAAAAGATTGGCTTTGGAAAGACAGATCCTAGCCATAGAAAGGGAAAGACAAGAGATGGGCCTAGGACCCATCAATGGTGGCAGCAACATAAATAGGGTCAGAGATTCTCCTGACATGTTGAAAATCCCTAAAGGGATTGTAACTAAATATGAAGATGGTGATGACATCACCAAATGGTTCACAGCTTTTGAGAGGGCTTGTGTAACCAGAAAAGTGAACAAATCTCACTGGGGTGCTCTCCTTTGGGAAATGTTCACTGGAAAGTGTAGGGACAGACTCCTCACACTCTCTGGAAATGATGCAGAATCTTATGACCTCATGAAGGGAACCCTGATTGAGGGCTTTGGATTCTCCACTGAGGAGTATAGAATTAGATTCAGGGGGGCTCAAAAATCCTCGAGCCAGACCTTGGTTGATTTTGTAGACTACTCAGTGAAAACACTGGATGGTTGGGTAACTGGAAATGAAGTGCATGACTATGTTGGGCTTTATAATTTGTTTATGAAAGAACACATTTTAAGTAACTGCTTCAATGAAAAGTTGCATCAGTATCTGGTAGACCTAGGTCCAATTTCTCCCCAAGAATTGGGAAAGAAGGCAGACCACTGGGTCAAGACTAGGGTAACCAAAACTTCCACTGGGGGTGACCAAAAGAAAGGGGTTACAAAGCCTCCCCAGGAGAAAGTGGGTGACACTAGAAACAAAGAAAAAGAGTCCTCTGTAGGCCCCAAAAAACCAGACCAGGTGGGCGGGCCCCGAGACACAACCCAAAACAAAGGTGGGTACCAGGGTAAGAACTGGGATGCCACTAAGGCATGGTGCCATAACTGTAAACAGACAGGGCACCACACCAAGGACACTTCTTGTCCCAAAAACAAACCCCCTAGCAAAATCCCAGGGGTGACCAGTGTAGCCATTGGGGATGACTCCTCAGATGAGGAGGTCTTCATAGCCTTCAACTGGAAAAAGGGCCCAACAGGTGAGTTGGAGATTCCAGAGGGAAGTAGACACTTCCACCACCTACTGGTGAATGGAATCCCAGCCACTGCCCTGAGAGACACTTGTGCCAGTCACACTATTGTGCATGACAGGCTGGTGTTCTCAAACCAGTACATCCCAGGTGAGACTGCCAGAGTAAGAGTTAGCCCAGACAGGGTCACTTGTAGGCCAGTGGCTTTTGTGCCCATAGAAGTGGGTGGGACTTTTAGCTGGAGAAGGGTGGTAGTCAGTACAGACCTCCCCCTTGATTGTCTCCTTGGAAATGACTACCCAGAGGTTAGTCAGAGCCCAAGAGAGGAACTGGTCCAGTGCCAGTCCTCTCCCAAGGATTCTGGAGTTCCTGCCTCTGCAGTAAATGCAAGCAGGCCCCAGAAGAAAAAGAAAAGGAAACAGAGTAGGAAAGGTGGACAACCTTTAGCCAAGGTTCCAGCAAGCCAAGGAGATTCTGCTCCAGTAGGGGAGAACTCCAAAAGTGGCTCTGATAAAGTCCAACCTGACCCACAAGAAGTCCTGGCTAGTCAGGCAACTGTTAAGTCTGAGTGGGTGGCTCCTCAGCTAACAGAAGAAAGAGTGGAAGAAGGGTGTTTACTACAAGATGTGGTAACCCCCCCACTCTAATACAGCAGACAGGCACCCTGAACCCAAAGAAGCCTGTAACTTAGCCCCTTCCCTTGTAGGTGAAGAGCTAAAGGTGTGGTTCTGGGCACTGACAGCTGTCAGTGGCCTCTGCTGGGTGTTAGCCTTTATGGCTGCACTATCCTTGGCATGGTGGTCAGACCCCATGCCAAATAGCAAGTTAGGCCCCCTGACCCTGTTGGTCATGGTGGGGTTACTCCAGCTCTGGGTAACCTCTTTGGGTAAGCTAGGGGTGACTCTGGCTAAGATAAGATTAGCAGAGGTGGATACCTCTAACCCCAAAATAGAGAGAGTGGGTGAAGACATAAAAAGCACAGACAAGAGGCAGTTCAGATTAGGTCCTATCACTGTGGAAGTGGGTCAGTTCCCCAGAGGGAATGACCTGGACAGGAGGATGTAAGGCAGAGTAGGCCCTGCAACAAACCAGCCTATTTCCTCTACTCTTCCTCGCCTGACAGACTAGGAAGACTCTCCCAGCTTTGGCTGAGTCTCCTGGCCTGTGGGGGGCTTGTGTAAAGAAATGGCTCCCTGTTGCAGTTACCCCCCACTTTTTGCCTGATACTGATGCTGACTTGACTGAGAAGTGTGCTGGGACCCTGCTAACCAGGCCCCAGCACCAGTGTTCTTTCCCTAACCTGTACTTTTGTATCCACAATTGGCACCCCCTGGCATCCAGATAAGTCCCTTGTAAATGGTACCCCTGGTACCAAGGGCCCTGATGCCAAGGAAGGTCTCTAAGGGCTGCAGCATATCTTATGCCACCCTGGAGACCCCTCACTCAGCACAGACACCCTGCTTGCCAGCTTGTGTGTGCTGGTGAGAACAAAACGAGTAAGTCGACATGGCACTCCCCTCAGGGTGCCATGCCAGCCTCTCACTGCCTATGCAGGTATAGATAAGTCACCCCTCTAGCAGGCCTTACAGCCCTAAGGCAGGGTGCACTATACCATAGGTGAGGGCACCAGTGCATGAGCACTGTGCCCCTACAGTGTCTAAGCAATACCTTAGACATTGTAAGTGCAGGGTAGCCATAAGAGTATATGGTCTGGGAGTCTGTTTTACACGAACTCCACAGCATCATAATGGCTACACTGAAAACTGGGAAGTTTGGTATCAAACTTCTCAGCACAATAAATGCACACTGATGCCAGTGTACATTTTATTGTAAAATACACCCCAGAGGGCACCTTAGAGGTGCCCCCTGAAACCTTAACCAACTATCTGTGTAGGCTGACTGGTTCCAGCAGCCTGCCACACTAGAGACATGTTGCTGGCCCCATGGGGAGAGTGCCTTTGTCACTCTGAGGCCAGTAACAAAGCCTGCACTGGGTGGAGATGCTAACACCTCCCCCAGGCAGGGGCTGTCACACCTGGCGGTGAGCCTCAAAGGCTCACCCCTTTGTGCCAGCACCGCAGGACACTCCAGCTAGTGGAGTTGCCCGCCCCCTCCGGCCCCCACTTTTGGCGGCAAGGCCGGAGAAAATAATGAGAAAAACAAGGAGGAGTCACTGGCCAGTCAGGACAGCCCCTAAGGTGTCCTGAGCTGAAGTGACTCCAACTTTTAGAAATCCTCCATCTTGCAGATGGAGGATTCCCCCAATAGGATTAGGGATGTGACCCCCTCCCCTTGGGAGGAGGCACAAAGAGGGTGTACCCACCCTCAGGGCTAGTAGCCATTGGCTACTAACCCCCCAGACCTAAACACGCCCTTAAATTTAGTATTTAAGGGCTTCCCTGAACCTAAGAATTTAGATTCCTGCAACTTACCTGAAGAAGAAGGACTGCTGAGCTGAAAAACCCCTGCAGAGGAAGAACAGAAGACACCAACTGCTTTGGCTCCAGACTTACCGGCCTGTCTCCTGCCTTCCAAAGAAACCTGCTCCAGCGACGCTTTCCAAGGGACCAGCGACCTCTGAATCCTCTGAGGACTGCCCAGCTTCAAGAAAGACTAGAAACTCCCGAGGACAGCGGCACTGCTCCAAGAGAACTGCAACTTTGTTACAAGGAGCAGATTTAAAGACCCCTGCAACTCCCCGCAAGAAGCGTGAGACTTGCAACACTGCACCCGGCGACCCCGACTCGACTGGTGAAGAACAACCAACTCAGGGAGGACCCTCCGGCGACTCTACGACTGTGAGTAACCAAAGTTGTCCCCCCTGAGCCCCCACAGCGACACCTGCAGAGGGAATCCCCAGGCTCCCCCTGACCGCGACTGTCTGAACTCCATTTCCCGACAGCTGGAAAAGACCCTGCACCCGCAGCCCCCAGCCCCTAAAGAAACGGAACTTCTGTGCAGGAGTGACCCCCAGGAGGCCCTCTCCCTTGCCCAGGTGGTGGCTACCCCGAGGAGCCCCCCCCTTGCCTGCCTGCATCGCTGAAGAGACCCCTTGGTCTCCCATTGAAAACTGAAGGAAACCCGACGCTTGTTGGCACACTGCACCCGGCCGCCCCCGCGCTGCTGAGGGTGTACTTTCTTTGTGGACTTGTGTCCCCCCCGGTGCCCTACAAAACCCCCCTGGTCTGCCCTCCGAAGACGCGGGTACTTACCTGCTGGCAGACTGGAACCGGGGCACCCCCCTTCTCTCCATTATAGCCTATGTGTTTTGGGCACCTCTTTGACCTTTGCACCTGACCGGCCCTGAGCTGCTGGTGTGATAACTTTGGGGTTGCTCTGAACCCCCAACGGTGGGCTACCTTGGACCAAAAACTCAAACCTGTAAGTGACTTACTTACCTGTTAAAACTAACATTATTTTACCTCCCCCAGGAACTGTGAAAATTGCAGTGTCCACTTTTAAAACAGCTTATTGTGTTTTATGTGAAAAGTATACATGCTAATGAAATGATTCAAAGTTCCTAAAGTACTTACCTGCAATACCTTTCAAATGAGATATTACATGTAGAATTTGAACCTGTGGTTCTTAAAATAAACTAAGAAAATATATTTTTCTATAACAAAACCTATTGGCTGGATTTGTTTCTGAGTGTGTGATCCTCATTTATTGCCTGTGTGTATGTACAACAAATGCTTAACACTACTCCTTGGATAAGCCTACTGCTCGACCACACTACCACAAAATAGAGCATTAGTATTATCTCTTTTTGCCACTATCTTACCTCTAAGGGGAACCCTTGGACTCTGTGCATACTATTCCTTACTTTGAAATAGTGCATACAGAGCCAACTTCCTACAAAATGTTGCAGCCTCCTCCGTATACTCTCCAGGTGATGACAAGTCCCATAGTCCCATTCTGGAGAGGTGTCCACACCACTAGCCGTGTCTAGGCCATGGAGATCTTCTTGAGATTCCTCAATCTCTCCTTCCTCTAATGTCGGTCTCTGATATTCTTGTTCCTCAAGGAGGCGAAGAGCAAACCTCCTCGAATGTAATCTTTCCTCTATCCTCAGCGTCGACATGGCTTCAGCAGACGTCGAAGCCTGACGCCGCTCCTCGGATCCATCAAATGCCGGATCTAACGGAGCCATGGATTTCTTCGGCTCCGAACGAGGAGAAGGACGGACAGAAGACTGTTCCGGCGCCGGAACCACAGGTCTACTCGGCGTCACTGGCTAAGATGCTGACGCCATAGGCGCCGGCGCCGAGCCCACATTTCCCATGGGAAGAAAGGGCATAAAAGGTGCCGGTCGTAACGGAGCTGGAGCACCCGTATTGAAGGCCAAAGGGCCCAAAGGACAAGCCGGTCCCACCACCTGGAGCCATCTGCTGAAAGATGGAGAACATCGCATTCAAGAATGCGGAACTATCGGCTCCAGGGGCCGGGAAAGCCGGGTACTGAGGAGCCTGGGTTGGAGGCGACATCGACGCCGGTCCCGACGTCTGCAAAGCTGGAGAAAACTCTTGACGCCGAGGAACCTCTAACACAGAAGGAGGATTCACAGGTGACGTCGGCGGTTGGGGAGAGATGGTGGGACTCGCTTCCCAAGGCTTCCGGCGTCGAGTCGAAGGTGACCTCGATCACGATCTCTCCCTACTCGACCGGCGTCGAGATTCTCGACGGCGCCGGGAGTCCCGATGACACCGATGCGACTTCGGTGAAGATGACTTGCGACGATGTCTTTTCTCCTTTTTCTTTGATTTTGCCAAAAAGAGCTTTGCCTCACGCTCCTTTAAGGCCTTTGGATTCATTCGTTGACAAGAGTCACATTTGTCAACGTCGTGGTCGGAACTAAGACACCACAAACAGTCAAAATGTGGGTCCGTAACCAACATTTTGCCACCGCACTCGTTGCAGGGCTTGAATCCAGATTTTCTTTGCAACATTTTAACCTGTCTCAAAGAGAAAACAGCAAAAATAACTGTAACTACGTTGAGTATTAACAGTAGCTCCCTCAAAGAATAACCGTCGTTCGAATGGCACGGAAATAAGGGAACTGACGTCGGCGAGGACCTTTTATTGCCTGTGTGACGTCAGACGTCGTCGCGTGGGCAATTGTGACTTGCTCGTCGACGTGCAGAAGCTAGGAAGAAGATTTCCGTTGGATGCTGGCACAATGGGAGTATTCAATAGGTGAGGAATCCAGAGGTAGTTGTATCCATCAGAAATGAATGCAACTATACAAACACTGATGTTAGGAATACCAAAAACAAATAAACAAAACTCCACATGTAGAAATCAAAATTACATAAGGATGTCACTAGTAAACTTATCTCTGCCTTTGCAAATACATCACATTGCATTGTTACAATGTAAGAGAAAGGGTAATGTTTATAAAATGGGGTGCCAGAAGCACTCACCTTGAGCAGCTGAATATGGGACACTGATCCCACCTGAAGCTGCAGTGCTGGTGATACTAGGCACAGAGTTAGGAAGAATTGCTGAAGGTTGTGCATTCGGTGCAGCTTGTAGTGAAATAGTCTGCACACTCGCCTGAGCCTGCCCGCTCTGTTGCAGTAGTTGTGTTTGCTGTTGCTGGGTCATGGCCTGGAGCAAGGCCACGTGGGCAGGCTGGCTGATGATGTGATGCTGGCCACCAGCAGAGACCAGATGAACGACATTACCTGCAACAAAGACAACAGGCTTCGAGCAATGTAAAGTAAACATGGATGGCGAACAGGCACAAATGTGCTGCTATAATGTGCACAAATTAAATTCAGGGAAGCATTTAGAAAATAAATCACCTTAATTGTTTTTTATTAGCCTAGTTCTTGCTGTACCTCCTTTACAACCGTTTTACACTTTCTGATCTGGTTGGTAGGTACTTTTAAACAACGCGACCACTTTAAAATAACTCCATGAACAAGCACCCCTTTCAGGAGTTCTAGTTCCTACATGTTATTACAACATACAAGAACATAGCACTAAAAAACTGAATGGAGAGAATGGCTGTGTGGGTCCTGCAAATGACAGTGAGCAAGGGACAAGATTACCAGTGTGACTGTAGGAAAGTGCCCTCTTTCTGGCATGGTTACCCCCTTTTTCTGCCTGCTGTCAGTATGTTTGACTGTGTCTACTGGGTTCCTGCTGACCAGGACCTCAGTAGTTTTGATCTCTTCACTAAACTGTACCTTTTTCTTCCCCCAATTAGCATACGTGTCCCTCCATGAAAGTCCCTAGAATATGGTACCTAGGTCCCAAGAGCATTGGTGTGCCAGGGGATCGCTATGGGCTGCAGCATGTTTTCTGCCACCCATAGGGAGCCCATGCAAAGGGTTCTGCAGGTCTGCCATGCCATTGCAGACTGTGTGAACTGGATGCACGCACCTGGTTTCACTACAGGTCACTACACCAGGTCACGGTAAGTCACCTCTATGGTAGGCCTTCTCAGCCCAGAGGGCAGGTACCTGTGTGTGAGAGCACCCCTGCACTAGCAGAGGTACCCCCGCGAACTCCAGCCCCATTTTACTGGAATTCTTGTGTGCGGGGACACCATTTTATATGTGTACTGGACATAGGTCGCTACCTATGTCCAGCTACATAATGGTAACTCCGAACCTGGGCATGTTTGGTATGAAACATGTCGGAGTCATAGCCCAATACTATTAGTAGTATTGAAAGTATGATTCTGAGCACTGTGGGGGCTCCTTAGAGGACCCCCAGCATTGCTACCACCAGTCTTACAGGGTTTTACGGAAGCCCAGCTGCTGCCACCCCTCAGACAGGTTTCTGCTCTCCTGCTGCTTGTTCTGATCAAGGCCAGAAAGGTAGAACAAAGGATTTCCTTTGGGAGAGGGGGATAACACCCTCTCCCTTTGGAAATAGGTGTGACTGACTGGGGAGGGTTAGCCTCCCCAAGCCACTGGTTTGCTTTGAAGGGCACATTTGGTGGGGGGGACCAATCCCTCTTTCAGGGCTATTTAGGGTCTCTCTCTTGGGTAGGTCCTCAGATTCGGCTTTCAGCAGGACTCTCAACCTTCACTTAGACTTCAGGCCTCCGAAACTGCAAGTGGAACCTCCAGGACCGGACATGCTGCTTCCAAGAAGAAAGGACTCTTCAGCAACATTGTTTCCAGGGCGCCTGCCAGCTTTGCAACACTTCCTCACCATGCATCCTCAGAACACTGCAACTCTTCATCCTGCACAAGAAGAAGGAATCTCCCTTAAAGTGAAGGAGTCACTCCCCTCCAACCGCAGATATCTAGGACAAGCGACGACTGGCTGTGTGGATCCTCTCTTCTGCTCAGCTGCGGGGTTCCTGCATCACAGGTAGTGGTCCGGAGTAGTCCTCTTGGTCCTCTCTGCAAGCTAAACAAATTTGGTGGAGGTAAGCCCTTGCCTTCCCACGCAGGACAGTACTCCCATGCACAGCGTCTCTTGCAGCTGCCAAGGTTTGTTTGCATCTTGTCCAAGGGATCTTCAAGGCTACCTGTAGCTCCAGTACCAAGCACTCCATCCAGCAAAGCACAGCCTCCTGCTTGGTTCTCCTGTGGCATGGAATCCACTTTTGTAGTGATGTGTGGGCTCCTTCTGCGACTCCTGTGCCCCCAGCCTGTGGGACTCCTGTGAGTGCTGCCTCTGCTCCTGTGGACACTCTGCGACACTGAGGGTCCCCTGCAACTCCCCTTCATGGGTTAAGTACTCCTGGGCTTTGCTGGTCCCCGGCAGCACCTCTTTTCAACTAACTGCGAGCTTGCTTTTGCTAAGGCTTGGTGGAAATCCTGCACCAACACCCATATGCAATCTTCCTTCTGGCGTGGGACATCTTCCGCATCCATCAGGAACTCTTCTCCAGCTCCTGTTCTTCAGTACCGTCGACCAACAACTGCATCCACAGCTGGGTGGGTAGTACCTCCTACTCCTCCTGGACTCCACTGTGACTCTTGGACTTGGTCTACTCTCTATGAGGTCTTTTTTCTTCAGGGGACGACCGCTGGTTTTCTTGCAGTCATCAATGGGTGTCTTCTTTTGTCCTCCTTTTGGGTGGTTTGTGGAAAATCCAGTGTTTTACTATTGCATTCCTGGTCGCTGGGGGGGTACTGTGTTACTTACCTTTGTGGTTCTCTAGTACTCCCAGCTCCCCACTACACATTTTACTTACCTAGGCGGGGGTACCTTGTTCGTTTTCCATTTTCTTAGTATATGGTTTGTATTCCCCCTAGGGTACCTATAGGTTATTATTGTCTGCACTATTTTCTAACCTTTTCTATGCCTATTTCTGATTGCTAGTGTACATATTTAGTGTATTACTTACCTCCTAAGGGTGGGTCACCTGGCTGGTATTTTGTGGTGATTTTTCTTTCATGTGTTTAAGTGCTGTGTAGCTTCAGCGGTATTGCATGAGCTTTGCATGTCTCCTAGATAAACCTTGGCTGCTCATCCACAGCTACCTCTAGAGAGCCTGGCTTCTAGACACTGCCTACACTTCATTAAGAGGGGATACCTGGAATAAGTGCCATAGTTACCCACTACACACCAGGCCAGCTTCCTACAATGAGCATCTTTCTTAGTTACTGTGTTAAGACCTCTGTAGTCTACAAAAAACCTAATTTCTCTCTTGCCATCTTGGAAGTGAGGTTTTGGGACAAGCACTACAGGGCTAGCCCAAGGGCCATCTGACGGCTCAATTACTCCTTGGTCAAGTATCTTCTAAACTTCACATATGATGCATTTCCTTACATGGTCAGGTTGTCAGTAAATTTTACTTTTAACAGGCAAACTATCCCCTGTGTCAATGGTGCATTTGCACCATGTGGTCTGTCCAGGTATAAGGGAGAACAGTTCTAAGAACTGCCCTGGGAGGTTCCTGCAGTCCTCCTTTGGAGACTGAGGCAGCCAAGCTAGGACTACCCCCTCAACTGAGCCATCAGTTGCAGTGTGGGCAAAGAGGTCACTCTCCTCTTCCTGTCCCTCATAAGTAGCTATGAGCAGAGTCACATCTGACCAGTTATAATAGGGTTTGAGGCGGTTCATATGAAGCACACCCCGTGGGGTCTTCTGGGAGTGCCAAGGTCTATCAAGTATGGCACCTCAACCTTTTTTTCCATAATGGTGTGGAGACCACTTCACTTGTCCAGGAGTGCTCTGGGAGCCACAGGCCCCAGGGCCCGCACTTTCTATCCTGGGTGATACACAGGGCAGCCTTCTCGTCATGCGATGTTTTTTGTAACTCCAGGATGCCTGAAGGGTTTTACTATCCCTCTTCATGTACTGAGCCATCTTTGATCTAAAGCCAAGCACATAATCCACTATGTCTTATTGGAGAGGTTGCTCAAAGCCTTCTCTAACAACAGCAAGGCGACCCGTAACAGGGTGCCTATGCTGAAGTTCGAAAGGGCTGTAGCCCACACCCTAACGAGGGACTTCCCTATAGGTGAAGAGGAGGCATGGCAGTAGGACATCCCATTTCATTCTGAGTTTTTACAGAGAGTCCAATGATCATGCCTTTGAGAGTTTTGTTAAATCTCTCTACTAAGCCATTTGTTTTGGTGGGGGGGATAAGGAGTGGTGAACTTTTAAGCCACACAACTTTCCTTCCACATGTAAGTAGACATGAAGTTTGCACCACAGTTTCATACCGCCTCTTTAGGAAAATCCACTCTAGAGAAGATACCCAGAAGGGATTGAGCCACTGTAGGAGCTGTAGTGGTCCTAAGAGGAACGGCCTCTGGGTCCTTGGTGGTATGGTCCACTACCACCAGAATAAATCCGATTCGAAAGTCTGTTGGAGGGTAGAGGGGGCGGGGTCAACAATGTCAACCCCAACCCTCTCAAAGGAAACCCGAATCACAGGAAGTGGAATTAAAGGGGCCTTTGGGGTGCCACCTGTATTGCTACTGGCTTGACAGGTGACACAGGTGCAACAAAACTCCTTTGTGTTTTCTGACATGTGGGGCTAGTGAAAGTGTGGGACAAGCCTGTCCCAGGTTTTGCTTTGCCCTAAGTGACCTTCCAGGAATATGTCATGGGCTAAGGTCAAAAGCAACTCCTTAAACTTCAGAGGGATCACCAATCTCCTGGTGGCACCAGGTTTGGGATCCCTTGACTGAGTAGAGCAGACTGTTCTCCCAGTACGCCCTATAGGTGCCACTGACATTCCCTGCCTGTTGTGTTGCAGCTTGCCGCCTTAAGCTCTTCAGTGTTGTTCCTTACTGAGCTCTTCCCTGGTGGGCCTCCTGCACCAAAGAGCTCAGCTAAATCAGCTCTTCCGGTGTAGGTTCCACCCAAGGACTGGATTCCTCTCCCTCAGGAGGGGAATCCTCACGGGAGGCTGGAGCAGGGGGTAACTTACCCTTCCTGCACATGGGTTTAGGAAACTCTTGGGCCATTATTGCTGGCTCCAAGGTTTCTTGCTCCTTTTGCTTTTTGGCCTGTATTCTTGTTAGGGCCGGTGTAGGTTCCACCCAAGGACTGGATTCTTCTCCCCCAGGAGGGGAATCCTCACGGGAGGCTGGAGCAGGGGGTAACTTACCCTTCCTGCTCTTGGGTTTAGGAAGTTCCTGGGCCATTATTGCTGGGTCCAAGGTTCCTTGCTCCTTTTGCTTTTTGGCCTGTATTCTTGTTAGGGCAAATATATGCCCGGGGATGCCCAGCATTCCTGCATAGGCCTCCAACTCCACCTCAGTCCAGGCTGAGGTCCACAAGTCATTCTGTAGTAAGCATTCTACAGGTAGGTTTGAGGAAACCACAACTGTCTTAGGATCAATAACCCTCCTCCCCCGGCTGAAATAAACAACTGCCGTGGGGTGGCACAAGGTGTTCTTGTGAGTATCAGTCACTTGGTATGTGTGACCAAGTAGGTGTTGCTCAGGAGACATCACTTTCTCAGTCACCACAGTGACACTGGCACCTGGGTTCCTGTAGGCCTCAACCCCAACACCAATAACCAGGGGATGCTGCCTGTACTTACCCATATTAAGGAGACAGGCAGCTGCCTGTACTTAAACCATATTAAGGAGACAGGCAGCAAGGGTGGCAAAGTCAATGTCCCCATCAGAGAACAAGGCAGCCTCAGTGGTCTCTCCAACAAGCCCACACCCCACTACAGCCCCTAAGATGAGCCCAGCTACACTCTTAAACTGACTACTGTTAGTTGACCCACCACAACTGCTATTGCTAGGGGCACTAGAAATAGAAGGGGGGTAGCAGTGGTGGAAGGCTTGGTACCTTTCTTAGGGCAGGAGCTGCCCCTTGCCCTATGGCCTTTGCTTTTATAAACATTGCACCAAGGCTTTTTGTAATTGGAGGAAGAGGAGGATTTGTTCCGACCCCCAAAGAAGTTTTGGGGGCCTGAGGAAGACTCTTTTTTAATCTTTGTCCCCACCCTTACACTGAGACTTCGCTGCTTCTTTATTTTTGTGGTCACCCCCTATGTGAGCCTTCCTATTCACCCTGGTGCAGATCCATTTGTCTGCCTTCTTTCCCAATTCTTGAGGAGAGGTCAGAGAGTTCTCCAGGTACTGATGCAGCTGATCAGAAACACAATTATTCAAAATGTGCTCTTTCAGAATTAGGTTATACAAGCCCTGGTAGTCACTAACTTTGCTCCCATGCAACCAGCCTTACGGAGCTTTCACAGAGCAATCCATCTAACATTGCAGATCTCAAAACTGTGAAATTGTCTGTGTCCTCTTCTCTGACAGTCAGGAATCTATCCCTACCCTTGTCAGAGAAGGAGAGCCACAGTATAGCTGACAAAAGCCTCTGAGGGATCTCCTCTGTAACTTAGACCCTCTCCAGAGCAGTGAACCACTTACAGATGTCATCACCCACCTTGTAAGGTGGGACTATCTAGTTCAGGTTCCTAGAGTCAAACGTTCTCCCTGACCCTGGTGTCCCTGAAACTAGAACTGCTGCCACCATTGGGGCACTAACCCCAACCCCTGCCTTTCTCTCTCCACTCCCAAGGCCTCCCAATCTACGGCCAGCGTGTTGCTGCTGCAGCCTCAGCTTGGCCTCCTCCAGTCTCAGTAGCCTGAGTTCCCTGTCCAGGGAATCTTCACACAAAGTTGAGCTGTGGGCCTCTCAGAGACTGAGGAGATATAAGAATGGGCAGAGGTGGGCCTGCTCCTATTCTTGGAAACCCTGTCAACCAACCCCTAGGGACAAAGGTGGACCTACTTGTGTCACCCCCCCCTTCTGTCCCCCGGGGGCACTACCAGTAGTGCTCCTAGTAGGATTGGGCGTGTTCCTACGACTTCTCTGATCCTCCCTGGGTACCTCCTGACCAACCTCCGTGTCTAATTCTACTCTCTCTTGTACTTCACCCTCCTCCTCCTCCTGGCTACCAGCATGGTCCTGGTTCACCGGGGAGGAGCAGGCCCAGAAGCAGACTCCTGTTGGGATTTCTCCCAGCCTTTAGTTTCTTATCAGCACACATCTCCCTTAACTCCTGGAAAGTTAAACTCTCATACTGAGAGTTCAGGGCCTGAGACATTGGCTCAACTGAAGACATCATTTCTAGCTAGAGTGGTGTAGGAATCCCTAACTACTTTAACTCTAGGCTCCCAAGGAAGTTTGGAGCAAGGCTATGCCAGACTCTACCTTACCCAAACTTAGAAGACTAGATCCTTAGCAATAAGTGTGTAGTGTACCTAATAGTTCGAAAATGGACTTTCTTGTGGAAAGTAACAATTGACAGAGTGGTAAGCCAATTGCAAGTGCTTAATCCACCGCTGCACCACCAATGTAGGAAGCTGGCCTGGTGTGTGGTGAGTACCTATGGTATTATCACCCTATATCAGGTTCTGGTATCCCCTATTAGTGAGCCTTAGGCAGTGTCTAGAAGCCAGGCTTTCTAGAGGTAGCTGTGGATGAGAAGCCAAGGCTTATCTAGGAGACATGCAAAGGTCATGCAATACCGCTTATAGTCACACTGCACTTACACACATAAAAGAACCACACAGTGTTACAAAAATAAAGGTAGTTTATTTTAGTGACACGAAAACTAAAATATTATATAGGCAATACTTTACTAACAAGTAAGTAAACACACCATTATATACACCTTAGTTGTCAGGAATAAGCATAGAAAGCAACAGAAAACAGTGCAAAAGCAATAGACAGGGGGAGCCTAGGGGGAGCTCAAACCACATACTAAAAAGATGGAATGCAAATGCTGGAGACCCACCCAGGTAAGTGTAATCTGTAGAGGGGAGCCGGAGGAACGCCAAAAGGTAAATACCAGACTACCCTCAGCGACCAGGAGAGAAGAGGTAAGTACCTGTTTTGTCCCAAACCCACAGAGAAACTTTGGAAAATGACTTTGCAAGACCAAAGCAAGACTGCAAGAAACAGACGATGGATCCAGACAGAAGAGGGAGACCAACTCCAGTTCCAGTTGTAATGTCAGGTTGAGTAAGGAAACACTACCCACCCTTCTGGAGATGCAGGACCAGTGAAGACTAGGAGTCGGCTAGGCAGCACAGAGGCAGAGGAAGAGTTCCAGAAGTGGTGCAGTTGATTTCCAACTTCGGAAGAAGAGTTGCAGTCTGTCAGATGTGTGGAAAAACAACCAACAAGCCTTGGCAAAGGCAAAAGTTGTGGTATAAGATTTGCAGAGCTGCCGGGGACCAGGAAGGTCTGAGGGGACTCAACCCACAGAGGGGAGGCTCTGGTGTCCCCCCCATCAGTCAGGAGAGCAAAAGAACAAGTTACTTACCTTTGGTAACACTTTTTCTGGTGGATACAATAGCTACCTGTGGATTCCTCACCTTATGAAGTCTCCCATGCGCCAGCAACTGACGGAAAATCTCCTTCCCAGCTCTCCACGTCGATGAGGACGTCACAATTGCACAGCGCCATGCAACTCCGTCTGACGTCACTGTGCCAATAAGAGGTCCTGGCCGGAGTGCTGATGTCAGTTTCACCCATTTTTTACGTGCCTTTGAGGCAAACAGGTGAAAACCAACCTCACAATAACTCAATTAATACATTTATACATAAAACCACAATGAGACAATCAAAACCATCATGTAATATATATATTTATATATATATGGAAAATGTCACTTACCCAGTGTACATCTGTTCGTGGCATGAGATGCTGCAGATTCACATGCTGTGCATATCCCGCCATCTAGTGTTGGGCTCGGAGTGTTACAAGTTGTTTTTCTTC
Organism: Pleurodeles waltl; assembly: GCF_031143425.1. Lineage (NCBI taxonomy): Eukaryota > Metazoa > Chordata > Amphibia > Caudata > Salamandridae > Pleurodeles > Pleurodeles waltl. The sequence continues at coordinate 578,142,808 of NC_090446.1, forward strand.
GAAGAAGTCTTTTCGAGTCACGAGATCGAGGGACTCCCCCCATTTCGGCTCCATTGCGCATGGGCGTCGACTCCATCTTAGATTGTTCTCCCCGCAGAGGGTGAGGTAGGAGCTCTGTATATAGTAATAGTGCCCATGCAATGGAGTATGTATGTATGTACATAATGTGACTAAAAGTATTATATTTACAAATTTACAAATGTACAAGTTTAATTTTAATCAACTTATAATAGCTACAGGCTCCCGGGGAGGTGGGAGGGCGCATGTAAATCTGCAGCGTCTCATGCCACGAACAGATGTACACTGGTAAGTGACATTTTCCGTTAGATGGCATGTGTAGCTGCAGATACACATGCTGTGCATAGACTAGTAAACAGTTATCTCCCCAAAAGCGGAGGTTTAGCCTGTAGGAGTTGAAGTTGTTTGAAATAAAGTTTAGTACTGCTTGTCCTACTGTGGCTTGTTGTGTTGTTAACACATCCACGCAGTAATGTTTAGTGAATGTATGAGGCGTAGACCATGTGGCTGCTTTACAGATTTCTGTCATTGGTATATTTCCTAGAAAGGCCATTGTGGCGCCTTTCTTTCTAGTGGAGTGTGCCTTTGTTGTAATAGGCAGTTCTCTCTTAGCTTTAACATAACAGGTTTGAATACATTTCACTATCCATCTGGCAATGCCTTGTTTGGATATTGGACTTCCTGTATGAGGTTTTTGGTAAGCTACAAACAATTGTTTTGCGAAACTGTTTGGTTCTATCAATGTAGTACATTAGAGCTCTTTTTATGTCTAATGTATGTAATGCTCTTTCAGCTACAGAGTCTGGTTGTGGAAAAAACACTGGGAGTTCCACAGTTTGGTTTAAGTGGAACGGTGATATAACTTTTGGCAAAAATTTTGGATTTGTGCGTAGAACCACTTTATGTTTATGTATTTGTATAAAGGGTTCCAGTATGGTAAAGGCTTGTATTTCACTTACTCTTGTGAGAGATGTGATAGCTATTAGGAAGGCTACTTTCCGAGTTAAGTATTGCATTTCACAAGAGTGCATGGGTTCGGATGGTGGACCCATGAGTCGCGTTAATACAATATTGAGGTTCCACGAAGGAACTGGTGGTGTTCTTGGTGGTATAATTCTCTTTAGGCCTTCCATAAAGGCTTTAATGACTGGGATCCTAAATAAAGAAGTTGAGTGTGTAATTTGCAGATGAGCTGAAATTGCGGTAAGATGTATTTTAATGGATGAAAAAGCGAGCTTTGACTTTTGCAAATGTAGTAAGTAGCTTACAATGTCTTTAGCAGATGCGTGTAATGGCTGGATTTGATTATTGTGGCAATAATAAACAAATCTTTTCCACTTATTTGCATAGCAATGTCTAGTGGTTGGTTTCCTAGCTTGTTTTATGACCTCCATAAATTCCTGTGTAAGGTCTAAGTGTCCGAATTCTAAGATTTCAGGAGCCAAATTGCTAGATTCAGCGATGCTGGATTTGGGTGTCTGATCTGTGGTTTGTGTTGAGTTAACAGATCTGGTTTGTTTGGTAGTTTGACATGAGGCACCACTGAGAGGTCTAATAGTGTTGTGTACCAAGGTTGTCTTGCCCAAGTTGGTGCTATTAGTATGAGTTTGAGTTTGTTTTGACTCAATTTGTTTACTAGATATGGAAGGAGTGGGAGAGGGGGAAAAGCGTATGCAAATATCCCTGACCAACTCATCCATAACGCATTGCCCTGAGACTGATTTTGTGGGTATCTGGATGCGAAGTTTTGGCATTTTGCGTTTTCTTTTGTTGCAAATAGGTCTATTTGTGGTGTTCCCCATCTTTGGAAGTAAGTGTTTAGTATTTCGGGGTGAATCTCCCATTCGTGGATCTGTTGGTGATCCCGAGAAAGATTGTCTGCTAACTGATTCTGAATCCCTGGAATAAACTGTGCTATTAGGCGAATGTGGTTGTGAATCGCCCAATGACATATTTTTTGTGCTAGTAGACATAACTGAGTTGAGTGTGTTCCTCCCTGTTTGTTCAGATAATACATTGTTGTCATGTTGTCTGTTTTGACGAGGATGTGTTTGTGGCTTATTATGGTTTGAAATGCTTTTAGCGCTAGAAATACTGCCAGTAGTTCTAAGTGATTTATGTGAAATTGTCTTTGCTAAGTGTCCCATTGTCCCTGGATGCTGTGTTGATTGAGATGAGCTCCCCACCCTATCATGGAGGCATCTGTAGTTATTACGTATTAAGGCACTGGGTCTTGGAAAGGCCGCCCTTGGTTTAAATTTATGCTGTTCCACCATAGAAGAGAGGTGTATGTTTGGCGGTCTATCAACACTAGATCTAGAAGTTGACCCTGTGCCTGTGACCATTGTGATGCTAGGCACTGTTGTAAGGGCCGCATGTACAATCTGGTGTTTGGGACAATGGCTATGCATGAGGACATCATGCCTAGTAGTTTCATTACCATCTTGACCTGTATTCTTTGTTTTGGATACATGACCTGTATAACCTTGTGAAATGCTTATACCCTTTGTGGACTTGGAGTGGCAACCCCTTTTGTTGGGTCGATTGTCGCCCCTAAGTACTGCTGTGTTTGGCACGGCTGAATGTGCGACTTTGTGTAGTTGAGTGAAAAACCTAGTTCGTGGAGGGTCTCAATAACATACCTTGTGTGTTGTGAACACCGTTTTCGCGTGTTGGTTTTGATTAACCAATCGTCTAGGTACGGGAACACGTGTATTTGCTGTCGTCTGATATGCGCAGCTACCACTGCCAGGCATTTTGTAAAAACTCTTGGCGCAGTTGTTATCCCAAATGGCAACACTTTGAATTGGTAATGTACCCCTTGGAATACAAACCTTAGGTACTTTCTGTGTGAAGGATGTATCGGTATATGGAAGTATGCATCCTTTAGGTCTAGTGTTGTCATGTAGTCTTGCTGTTTGAGCAATGGGATTACGTCCTGTAACGTCACCATGTGAAAGTGATCCGATTTGATGTAGGTATTTAACGTTCTGAGATCTAATATAGGTCTTAGAGTTTTGTCCTTTTTGGGTATGAGAAAGTACAGAGAGTAAACTCCTGTTCCTTTCTGATGAATTGGTACTAATTCTATTGCTTGTTTTTGTAGCAACGCTTGGACCTCTAGTTGTAGAAGATCCATGTGTTGCTTTAACATATTGTGTGTTTTCGGTGGGACATTTGGTGGGAAATTGAGAAATTCCATGCAATAACCATGCTGGATAATTGCTAAGACCCAAGTATCTGTTGTTATCTCCTCACATTGTTTGTAGAACTTGGTTAGTCTCCCCCCCAACAGGTGTTATGTGTTGGGGGTTTGTGACGTGTAAGTCACTGCTTGCTTTGTGGAGTTTTGGGACTTTGGAATTTCCCTCTACTTTTTTGGAACTGTCCCTCTCTATATTGTCCCCGAAAACTTCCCCGCTGATATTGGCTCTGATGAGTGGGCCTTGTTTGTGAGGTTGTGGGTTCTGTGCTTTGTCCTCGAAAACCCCCTCGAAACTGTGTCTTTCGAAATGTGCCTCTGCTCTGTGGGGAGTAGAGTGTGCCCATGGCTTTGGCCGTATCTGTGTCTTTTTTAAGCTTTTCGATGGCAGTGTCCACCTCCGGCCCAAACAACTGCTGTCCGTTAAATGGCATATTCAGCACGGCTTGTTGTATTTCCGGCTTGAATCCTGATGTACGCAGCCATGCATGTCTCCTTATTGTCACTGCTGTGTTTACAGTTCTAGCAGCTGTGTCTGCTGCATCTATTGCTGACCGTATCTGATTGTTTGAGATACTCTGTCCTTCTTCCACTACTTGCTGTGCTCTTTTTTGGAACTCCTTGGGCAAATGTTCTATAAAGTGTTGCATTTCGTCCCAATGAGCTCTATCGTATCTGGCCAACAAAGCCTGTGAGTTTGCAATACGCCACTGGTTTGCTGCCTGTGCCACCACTCTTTTTCCTGCCGCATCAAATTTAAGACTCTCTTTATCTGGAGGTGGTGCATCGCCTGAAGTGTGTGAGTTCGCCCTCTTGCGAGCTGCCCCTACTACTACTAAGTCCGGTGTTAGCTGTTGTGTGATGTACACGGGGTCCGTTGGTGGCGGTTTATATTTTTTCTCCACTCTTGGAGTAATGGCCCTTCCTTTTACAGGCTCCTCAAACACTTGTTTGGAGTGCTTTAGCATTCCAGGTAGCATGGGGAGACTTTGGTACTGGCTGTGTGTGGACGACTGTATTAAATAGAAAGTCGTCTTCAATTGGCTCTGAATGCAGGCTGACATTATGAAACGCCGCTGCCCTAGACACCACCTGCGCGTAGGCTGTACTATCTTCTGGTGGTGACGGTCTAGCTGGATAACAGTCAGGACTATTATCTGACACTGGCGCATCATAAAGATCCCACGCGTCTGGATCGTTCTGACTCATCCCTGTATGAGTCGGGGATTGCATCATTGGTGGAGTGGCTACTGGTGATGGTTGCGGAGAGCGTTGTGGGGACGGTGGCGGGCTTACTTGTTTAGCCACCTTTGCCTGTGGCTGCTTGTCTTTCTCCTGGAAGGCAAGTTTGCGTTTCATTCTAATAGGAGGGAGAGTGCTGATCTTCCCCGTTTTTTTTGGGATGTGGAGCCTTCTTTGGGTGTAGTCTGGCTCCATTGTCTCTAGTTCCTGTCCAAATCTGTGTGTTTTCATTTGTGAGGACAGTCCTTGTTCCTCTGTGTAGGAACTTGATTTCGGTTCAGAGGCCGGCTGTTTCGGTATCGAAACCTTTTCGGCTGCTTTTTTCGGTTCCGACAAAACCATTTTTTATTTTCGGCGTCGTGGTCTCTCGGTACCGACCCATTTCGGTGGTGCTGTCTCGGTGCCAAATTTGCTCGGAGCCGCTGTCTCGGGCCCGAGATTGCTGTGTGGCGGTATCTCGACTGGAGTCGGATGACTTCGACATCAGCGTGCCCTTTTTCGGTGCCGATGATCGGTCACCTATTTTTCGGGTTAAGCCATGGCCTGTTGGCGGTGGCGTCCCCTGGGCTTTTGTGGTCTTCTCGTGAGTTTTATGTTTCGACGTCTTACTCACGGTTTTCGGCGTTTCTTCTAGATCGAGCTCGTCCGAGTCCGACTCCTGGATGGAGAAAGTTTCTTCTTCCTCCTCGAAACACCCTTGTCCTGTCGGCGCCGACGCCATCTGCAGTCTTCTCGCTCTTCAGTCTCAATGTCTTTCTGGACCGAAACGCTCGACAGGCTTCACAAGTATCTTCCTTGTGCTCTGGAGACAAACACAAGTTACAGACCAGATGCTGATCTGTATACGGATACTTGTGACATTTTGGGCAGAAGCGGAATGGGGTGCGTTCCATCAGCCTTGAAGAGACACGTGGCCGGGCCGACCAGGCCCCGACGGGGGATCGAAAAAAAACCCGAAGGGCCACTGGAGCTCTTCAAAAATCGGTGTCGATCTGTTATAACTAACCCGATACTGAGCGCAAACAATACCAACGATTTTTCCGAGATTCTAACTAACTTTCCGACCCGAAACACGGAGCGAAAAGGAACACGTCCGAACCCGATGGCGGAAAAAAACCAATCTAAGATGGAGTCGACGCCCATGCGCAATGCAGCCGAAATGGGAGGAGTCCCTCGATCTTGTGACTCGAAAAGACTTCTTCGAAGAAAAACAACTTGTAACACTCCGAGCCCAACACTAGATGGCGGGATGTGCACAGCATGTGTATCTGCAGCTACACATGCCATCGAACATATATATACACATATATAAACACCAAAATGTATATACACTTGTAAAACAAACGTCTTAGTGTAACCAGACTGGCAACCGGGAGGTGGGTGGGACTGTGAGAAATCCACAGGTAGCTATTTTCATAGACTCACAGGCTTGAATACTTCCCCGTCGTCGAGATGGGAGTCCCAGGTGGAACATAAAACAAGGCCTGAAGATGTATGCACACAATACATGAAATAGGTCTCAATACAATAACCCACCCTAGTTGTTTTGTAAAATAGACCCAAACTCAAACTTAAAACAATCAGATTGCCTCACCCCTCTAGAACCTCCTGTGAGGAGCTGCCTTCCTCAGATATTCTGAGCACAAGTGCTGAAAAAAACCAGCACACTGAAAAGAGAAGGTGATTTCCCCCAGGGAGGCGGGCGGGCCTGATGTGACTATGAAAGTGTCCAACACTGGAGAACTACAGTTACAGGTAAGTAACTTATTTCTTACTCCAGTATTTGAACTTTCATAGATTCACATGCTTGAATAGAGTAGCAAGCAGTAAATAACATTTTCTGTACCAAGAAATACTATGTCAATCATTATAAAGAGTGTCCTCAGACAGTTACATACATAGCAATAAAATAACGCTGTAAACACAAATATTTGAATATGCAAGAAAGGTAGGTAAATAACCAGAAAATGATTAAATCAGAAGCGGATGGAGGGAAACAAACAGCTCACCTTATCTGAACAAATGTCTAAGAACTGCTTGACCCACTGCGGCATCATGGAGCGATTCAGCATCCAGGAAGCAGTGCTTCGTGAAGACGCGCGCTGTCCTCCAAGTGCCTGCACGACAGATGTCTGGAAGGGACACTCCAGAGAAGAGTGCACAAGAAGTGGACACTGCACACGTAGAATGTGCACAAACTTTACTGTCCAGCGGTCGACGAGCTTTTTGGTGGCAAAAGGCTATTGCACTAGAAATCCATCTGAAGATGGTTTGTTTAGAAACAGGAAGCCCTCCCCTGGGCGCACTAAATGTCACAAACAGCTGACCGGATCTTCTGATTGAGGATGTGCGTTGCAAATAAAATTTAAGGCATCGCTTGACGTCCAAAGAATGCAGTGATCTTTCTGCTAAAGTCTGGGGCTGTGGAAAGAAAAGTCCTTATGACCACAGGCTCGTTCATGTGGAAATCAGTTGGCACCTTTGGGATGAACTTCGGGTTTGACTGTAGGATGACTGAGTCATCTGTAAACCTCATGAAAGGCTCTTGGATGGTAAAGGCTTGAATCTTGCTTACTCTGCGATCAGAAGTCAACGCTGAGAGGAGCGCTACCTTCCAGGTAAGATACTTAATGTCTGATTTATGAATAGGTTCAAATGGCTCTTTCATAAACTGAGTTAGGACTGTATTCAGTTGCCAAGATGGAGGAGGTCGTTTGGCTGAAGGAAAGGATCAGAATAAGCCCTTCATAAACTGCTTTATCAGCCGATGAGACCAGAGAGACGGTCCTTTGGATGGTTTATATCTGAAGTTAGCAGCTAAGTGGACCTTAATGGAAGCAAGGGCAAGACCCGACCTCGCCAGTTGGAGAAGGTACGGTAAAACCTGCTCTGCAGCAGATATAAGCGGATGAACACTGTAGGAAGTTGGCTCTGTATGTACTATTTCAACGTAAGAGATAGCATACGCAGAGTCCAAGGGTTCCCCTTAGAGGTAAGATAGTGGCAAAAAGAGATAATTCTAATGCTCTAATTTGTGGTAGTGTGGTCGAGCAGTATGCTTATCAGAGGGTAGTGTTAAGCATTTGTTGTACACACACAGGCAATAAATGAGGAACACACACTCCAGGCCAATAGGTTTTCACATCGAAAAATATATTTTCTTAGTTTATTTTAAGAACCACAGGTTCAAGATTTACAAGTAATACTTCAAATTAAAGGTATTTCACTCCGGTATCTTAGGAACTTTGAATCAACACAATATCATGTACAGTTGTGGCAAAAATGGCAATAAGCTATTTTAAAATTGGACACAGTGCAAAATTCAACAGTTCCTGGGGGAGGGAAGTAAATGATAAGGTCACAGGTAAGTAAAACACTTACAGGGTTCTAAGTTGGGTCCAAGGCAACCCCAAAGTTACCAAACCAGCAGCTCAGGGCCGGTCAGGTGTAGAGGTCAAAGTGGCGCCCAAAACACATAGGCTTCAATGGAAATAGGGGTGCCCCGGTTCCAGTCTGCCAGCAGGTAAGTACCTGCGACTTCGGAGGGCAGACCAGGGGGTTTTTGTAGGGCACCGGGGGGGGGGGGGGGGGGCTCCTCGGGGTAGCCACCACCTGGGCAAGGGAGAGGGCCACCTGGGGGTCGCTCCTGCACTGGAGGTCGGATCCTTCAGGTCCTGGGGCTGCGGATGCAGTGCCTTTACCAGGTGTCGGGTCTTTAAAGCAGGCAGTTGCGGTCAGGGGGAGCCTCGGGATTCCCTCTGCAGGTGTCGCTGTGGGGGGTCAGGTGGGTCAACTCTGGCTACTCACGGTCTGGCAGTCGCCGGGGAGTCCTCCCTGAAGTGATTGTTCTCCACAAGTCGAGCTGGGGTCGTCGGGTGCAGAGTGCCAAGTCTCACGCTTCCGGCAGGAAACGCGTGTTGTTTCAAAGTTGCTTCTTTGTTGCAAAGTTGCAGTCTTTGGTGAACAGAGCCGCTGTCCTTGGGAGTTCTTGGTCCTTCTAGATGCAGGGCAGTCCTCTGAGGCTTCAGAGGTCGCTGGTCCCTGTGGAAAACGTCGCTGGAGCAGTGTCTTTAGAAGCGGGAAGACAGGCTGGTAGAGCTGGGGCCAAAGCAGTTGGTGTCTCCAATCTTCTCTGCAGGGTTTTTCAGCTTAGCAGTCCTCTTCTTCTTAGGTTGCAGGAATCTGAGTTCCTAGGTTCTGGGGAGCCCCTAAATACTGAATTTAGGGGTGTGTTTAGGTCTGGGGGGTTAGTAGCCAATGGCTACTAGCCCGGAGGGTGGCTACACCCTCTTTGTGCCTCCTCCCTTTCTAAAAGTTAGTCACCTCGGCTCACGACACCTTAGGGGCTGTCCTGACTGGCCAGTGACTCCTCCTCGTTTTTCTCATTATCTCCCCTGGCCTTGCCGCCAAAAGTGGGGCCGTGGCCGGAGGGGGCGGGCAACTCCACTAGCTGGAGTGCCCTGGGGTGCTGTAACAAAGGGGGTGAGCCTTTGAGGCTCACCGCCAGGTGTTACAGTTCCTGCAGGGGGAGGTGTGAAGCACCTCCACCCAGTACAGGCTTTGTTACTAGCCACAGAGTGACGAAGGCACTCTCCCCATGTGGCCAGCAACATGTCTGGTGTGTGGCAGGCTGCTAAAACCAGTCAGCCTACACGGGTAGTCGGTTAAGGTTTCAGGGGGCACAATGTACACTGGCATCAGTGTGCATTTATTGTGCTGAGAAGTTTGATACCAAGCTTCACAGTTTTCAGTGTAGCCATTATGGCGCTGTGGAGTTCGTGCATGACAGACTCCCAGACCATACACTCTTATGGCTACCCTGCACTTATAATGTCTAAGGTATTGCTTAGACACTGTAGGGGCATAGTGCTCATGCACTTATGCCCTCAGCTATGGTATAGTGCACCCTGCCTTAGGGCTGTAAGGCCTGCTAGAGGGGTGACATATATAATTCATAGGCAGTGTGAGGTTGGCATGGCACCCTGAGGGGAGTGCCATGTCGACTTGGTCGTTTTATCCCCACTAGCACACACAAGCTGGCAAGCAGTGTGTCTGTGCTGAGTGAGGGGTCCCCAGGGTGGCATAAGACATGCTGCAGCCCTTAGAGACCTTCCCTGGCATCAGGGCCCTTGGTACCAGGGGTACCAGTTACAAGGGACTTACCTGGATGCCATGGTGTGCCAATTGTGGAAACAAAAGTACAGGTTAGGGAAAGAACACTGGTGCTGGGGCCTGGTTAGCAGGCCTCAGCACACTTTCAAATCAAACCTTAGCATCAGCAAAGGCAAAAAGTCAGGGGGTAACCATGCCAAGGAGGCATTTCCTTACACTCTTACTTTTAGAAATCCTCCATCTTGCAGATGGAGGATTACCCCAATAGGATAAGGGATGCTTCCCCCTCCCCACAGGGAGGAGGCACAAAGAGGGTGTGCCACCCTCAGGGCCAGAAGCCATTGGCTACTGCCCTCCCAGACCTAAACACACCCCTAATTTGAGTATTTAGGGGCTCCCAGAACCGAGGAAGTTAGATTTCTGCAACCTAAAAAAGAATAAGGACTGCTGACCTGAAGCCCTGCAGTGAAGACTGAGACAACAACTTATTTGTCCCCAGCCCCACCGGCCTATCTCCCTACTTAGAAGAAAACTGCAACAGCACTGCATCCAACAAGGTCCAGCTACCTCTGAAGCCTCAGAGGACTAGCCTGCATCTAAAGGACCAAGAAACTCCCGAGAACAGCGGCCCTGTTCAAGAAACTGCAACTCTTTGCAACAAACAAGCAACTTTTAAAGACCACACGTTTCCCGCTGGAAGCGTGAGACTTTTCACTCTGCACCAGACGCCCCCGGCTCGACCTGGGGAAAACCAACTCTACAGGGAGGACTCCCCGGCGATTGCGAGCCCGTGAGTAGCCAGGGTTGACCCCCCCTGAGCCCCCACAGCGACGCCTGCAGAGGAAATCCAGAGGCTCCCCCTGACCGTGACTGCCTGCTTCAAGGAACCAGATGCCTGGAAACCACACTGCACCTGCAGCCCCCAGGACCTGAAGGAACCGAACTCCAGTGCAGGGGCGACCCTCTGGCTATCCCAAGTGGTGGCTACCCTGAGGAGCCCCCCCCTGTGCCTGCCTGCATCGCTGAAGAGACCATCGGGTCTCGCCATTGATTTCTATTGAAAACCCGACGCCTGTTTGCACACTGCACCCGGCCGCCCCTGTGCCGCTGAGGGTGTACTTTCTGTGCCTGCTTGTGTCCCACCCCCACCTTCCCATGTGGCCAGCAACATGTCTGGTGTGTGGCAGGCTGGCAAAAACTAGTCAGCCCACACTGGAAGTCGGTTATGTTTTCAGGGGGCATCTCTAAGATTCCCTCTGGGTGTATTTCACAATAAAAATGTACACGGGCATTAGTGTGCATTTATTGTGCTGAGAAGTTTGATACCAAACTCCCCAGTTTTCAGTGTAGCCATTATGGTGCTGTGGAGTTCGTGTTTGACAGACTCCCAGACCATATACTCTTATGGCTACCCTGCACTTACAATGTCTAAGGTTTTGCTTAGACACTGTTGGGGCATACTGCTCATGCGCCTATGCCCTCGCCTGTGGTATAGTGCACCATGCCTTAGGGCTGTAAGGCCTGCTAGAGGGGTGACCTATCTATGCCATAGGCAGTGTGAGGTTGGCATGGCACCCTGAGGGGAGTGCCATGTCGACTTAGTAATTTTCTCCCCACCAGCACACACAAGCTGGCAAGCAGTGTGCATGTGCTGAGTGAGGGGTCCCCAGGGTGGCATAAGACATGCTGCAGCCCTTTGAGACCTTCTCTGGCATCAGGGCCCTTGGTACCAGGTGTACCAGTTACAAGGGACTTACCTGGGTGCCAGGGTTGTGCCAATTGTGGAGACAAAGGTACAGTTTTAGGGAAAGAACACTGGTGCTGGGGCCTGGTTAGCAGGTCCCAGCACACTTTCAAATCATAACTTGGCATCAGCAAAGGCAAAAAGTCAGTGGGTAACCATGCCAAGGAGGCATTTCCTCACAAACACCTTTCATAGAACACCATAAACAAAACCGCTTATATTTAAATGTATATGTCTTATTGGTGCTATCTGCACAAGCTTTAGCTAAAACTGTCTGACAGTGCATGGGAATGTTTAGATGGCCGAATTCATTGAACTCAGAAGCCATGCACATAACCTGAGATGCTTGGGATCCGGATGCCTCACTTGGCCCTGGCTGATGGTGAGCAGGTCCGGAATGGGTGCTAACTTGATGGGAGGACACGAGGATAGCAACAGAAGCTCCGTGTACCACGGTTGACGTGGCCAAGCAGGAGCAATTAGAATTATCTGGCAGGGCTCTGATTTGATCTTGCTGATGACCCGAGGAAGGGATATCGGAGGAAAGGCGTAAGCATAAATCCCTGACCATGCTATCGAAAGGGCATTTCCCCACGACCCTGGCTGGGGATGCCAGCCTGCATAAAACCGACATTTTGCATTCTGAGGCGTCGCGAAGAGGTCCAGGTTTAGTGTCCCCCACATGCGGAAGACTGCATCCAGCGTTGTTTGGTTCAGTTCCCACTCATGTGAAGATGTGCTTAGTGAGTCTGCTGTGGTGTTGCTGACTCCCGGGAGATGTTCTGCCCGTATGTGCACTGAATTCTGAATGCACCAGGTCCAGATGAGCTGAGCTTCTGTGGAAAGTAAGCGAGACAGAGTTCCACCTTGCTTGTTTATGTAGTGCATGGTGCTCGTAGTGTCCGTCCGGACTAGCACCGACGAACCTCAGATTCTCAGTAGAAAAACTTGTATTGCAAGATACACAGCTCTGAGATCAAGGAGGTTGATGTGCAGCGTTGCATGAGAAATGGGCCATCTGCCACTGACTTGCAGATCTTAGAGACATGCTCCTCCTTGGCGTTACGTGAATGATGTCCCCGAAGGACCCTTGCGCCTGGTTCCACTGTTTGTCAAGCTCCTCCTGTAGAGGGCGCATCTGAAGATGACAGTGTGGAACTAGGGTGATATAGGGGGATATCATCTACAGTAATGGTTTGAACCTCCAAACTGAAATAGACTTTTTTCTTCGAACTGATTTTGCCAAGGTCAAAAGCTTGAGTTGGAGTTCCTCTGCAGGAAAGGCTTTTATAAGAGTTGTGTTTAATATAGCACCCACTATCCTTCTGGTAGGTTGGAGCTGTGAATTGTCTCTGTTGAGAGTGAGACCTAGTTGTTGGAAAAGACGTAATGTGGTCTTGAGGGAGTGACGTAGAGCAGAGATATTCAGATCCTTTAGTAACCAAATCGTCCAGATATGGGAATACCTGGTGCTTGAAAAGTCTCAGATATGCAGCCACTGGGGCTAAGCACTTTGTGAAAATCTGGGGGGGGGGGGGATTTCAGCCCGAAGGGTAGCACTCTGAACTGAAAGTGCTGGCTGGCTACCATGAATCTCAGAAATGTCCTGCGCTTGGGATGAAAGGGTACATGGAAAATACGCACCTTGAAGATCTAGGGAAGCCATGAAGTCACCTCTGTTGAGAAGCTGTAGTACGTCCTTCAAATTTACCATTCAAAAGGATTGTTTTTTTAGATATTTGTTGTGCTGCCTCAGTTCCAGGATGGGTCTCCACAGAGGGGACTTCTTTCTGATGAGGAAGAATCAAGAGTAAAATCCTCTTCCTCGCTGCAAATAGGGTACCATCTCTAGCGCCCCTTTGGACAACATGCTATCTATCTCTAGGAGGAGAAGATGCAGATGTTGTTGGCCCTCCCGGGAAGGTGGAGTTTCGGGAGGCCTGGAAGTGAATTCTAGTAAATGGCCATGAGTTATGATGTCCAGAACCCACTTGTCGCTTGTGATCTGACTCCAGCGACATAGGTGACGAGACAAGGAGGGGAGGTAGCTGGCCCCTGAAAGCTGTCATTGCCTGCATGAGGCATCCTTGGACTGTCGTCCGCATCTTCCTGTAGGAGGTAGTCTGCTGTATGCTGCCGCTGGAGGCTGCCTTTGATGGTACTGGGGTCAGGATGACTGATACTGGGAAGAGTAGGGTGGATAGCGAAAGGACTGGTAGCCACCTCGAAAAGAGAAGTGGCCTCTACCCCTGGCTCCCTGAAAGGGAGTACGCTTGTACTGTAGGGATCCCAATGACCTGGCAGTATCAGAATCAGACTTGATCGCCTGAAGGGCATCGTCGATATGCTTGCCGAACGGAGTCTTGGCCATCGTACGGGAGATCCAGGATCTTTGTTTGGGCATCCGGCCTGAAATTAGTGGCTTTGAGCCATCACTGGCGACTTAAGACGGCTGAACCAGCCAGAAGCCTAAATCCCATGGCCGCAATGTCCAGGGCGCAATCAATTACTTCTGCAGATGTTCGCTGACCCTCCATGATCTTTTTTGCGTCTGACCTGTTGGTATCTGAAAGGTCCTCTACAGAGTGGGAGATGTCAGACCACAGCTGCCTGTCGTATCTGCCCAGTAGTGCCAATGAATTTGCTGCACGGACCACAATTGCCGACATAGAAGAGAACCTCTTCCCGATATTGTCCAGGCGCCTTCCATCCTTATCAGGAAGGTCTGATAAAGGTGTTGAAGGGTTCGCGGAGCGTCTCTGAGCAGCCTGGGAAACCACAGAGTCTGGTTTAGAGTGACCCACTAGGTACGCAGGAGCGTCTTCTATTGCGTTATACTTGTTGTCCAGCTTTGGTAACACTGATGGTACTGTCCCTGGGTTTTTCATAATTTTTAGCCCTTGACTCCAGACATAATCAATGATTGGGACAGCCCTAACGGATTTTCTGTGTGGCTCTTTATAACCATACAGAAAACAGTCCTGCTGCATAGATGGCAATTGCAGCCCAAACCTCATTGCAGCTTTCTCTAAGAGGTTATGGAAAGAGCCAATATCCTCAGGAGGAGATTTGACTGCCAGTGGCTTCGGAGAAGGGGGTGCCGGGGGCACATACTCATCCCATTCATCATGATCAGAAGAGGCCTGGACCTGAGGACTCTGCGGAGCCTGAAGAGGAACTTTTGGCGTCGTAGGAAAAGCTGGAAGAGGTGCCAGAGTAGCTGGAGCAGAAACTGCTGGCATGGGATCTTTCCTCGGTTGATGGTAGATGCGTTCTCTGTAGACCGCCAGCATAGCCTGGAGATCGGACACCAGACCGGAGGGCAGAGATACTGTTCCCTGCTGTTGTGGTACTGGGTCATATTACTGTTGGCCATAATACGAATCGGCGTCCGAGTAATCCTGGCATTTCACGTGTAGCTGGGAAGGACTTCTAGCTACTCCAAACATTGTATCTTGATCTGAGCCCTCATCATCATCGTCGTCGTCATCTAAAAACCTAGATGGCAAGAGTCTTGAAACTTTGCTTGGGGATGTAACAGAAGGTGATAAGCGAGCTTTAGAGAGCTTTTTAAGCGGAGTATGTTGCACAGGTTGACCCAAAAGTAATGTAGATGGTGTAGGAAGTTGGCTCTGTATGTGCTATTTCAAAGTAAGGAATAGCATGCACAGAGTCCAAGGGTTCCCCTTAGAGGTAAGATAGTGGCAAAAATAGATAATACTAATGCTCTATTTTGTGGTAGTGTGGTCGAGCAGTAGGCTTATCCGAGGAGTAGTGTTAAGCATTTGTTGTACATACACATAGACAATAAATGAGGTACACACACTCAGAGACAAATCCAGCCAATAGGTTTTGTATAGAAAAATATATTTTCTTAGTTTATTTTAAGAACCACAGGTTCAAATTCTACATGTAATATCTCATTTGAAAGGTATTGCAGGTAAGTACTTTAGGAACTTTAAATCATAAAAATTGCATGTATACTTGTGCTAGCCCAGTGGTCTTAGTCCCCAAACCTCACACCAAAGATGGAAAGAAAGAGATGAGGTTTTGTGTGGACTACAGAGGGCTCAATTCTGTCACCAAGACAGATGCCCATCCAATTCCAAGAGCTGATGAGCTCATTGATAAATTAGGTGCTGCCAAATTTCTAAGTACCTTTGACTTGACAGCAGGGTACTGGCAAATAAAAATGGCACCTGGAGCAAAAGAAAAGACAGCATTCTCCACACCTGATGGGCATTATCAGTTTACTGTTATGCCCTTTGGTTTAAAGAATGCCCCTGCCACCTTCCAAAGGTTGGTGAATCAAGTCCTTGCTGGCTTGGAGTCCTTTAGCACAGCTTATCTTGATGATATTGCTGTCTTTAGCTCCACCTGGCAGAATCACCTGGTCCACCGGAGGAAGGTTTTGAAGGCTCTGCAATCTGCAGGCCTCTCTATCAAGGCATCCAAATGCCAGATAGGGCAGGGAACTGTGGTTTACTTGGGACACCTTGTAGGTGGAGGCCAAGTTCAGCCACTCCAACCCAAGATCCAGACTATTCTGGACTGGGTAGCTCCAAAAACCCAGACTCAAGTCAGGGCATTCCTTGGCTTGACTGGGTACTACAGGAGGTTTGTGAAGGGATATGGATCCATTGTGACAGCCCTCACTGAACTCACCTCCAAGAAAATGCCCAAGAAAGTGAACTGGACTGTGGACTGCCAACAGGCCTTTGACACCCTGAAACAAGCAATGTGCTCAGCACCAGTTCTCAAAGCTCCAGATTATTCTAAGCAGTTCATTGTGCAGACTGATGCCTCTGAACATGGGATAGGGGCAGTTTTGTCCCAAACAAATGATGATGGCCTTGACCAGCCTGTTGCTTTCATTAGCAGGAGGTTACTCCATCGCCACCAGCCGAGTCGGGGTCGCCGGGTGCAGTGTTGCAAGTCTCACGCCTTTTGCGGGGAGCTTGCAGGGTTCTTTAAAGCTGCTGGAAACAAAGTTGCAGCTTTTCTTGGAGCAGGTCCGCTGTCCTCGGGAGTTTCTTGTCGGTTCGAAGCAGGGGCAGTCCTCAGAGGATTCAGAGGTCGCTGGTCCCTTTGGAAGGCGTCGCTGGAGCAGGATCTTTGGAAGGCAGGAGACAGGCCGGTGAGTTTCTGGAGCCAAGGCAGTTGTCGTCTTCTGGTCTTCCTCTGCAGGGGTTTTTCAGCTAGGCAGTCCTTCTTCTTGTAGTTGCAGGAATCTAATTTTCTAGGGTTCAGGGTAGCCCTTAAATACTAAATTTAAGGGCGTGTTTAGGTCTGGGGGTTTAGTAGCCAATGGCTACTAGCCCTGAGGGTGGGTACACCCTCTTTGTGCCTCCTCCCAAGGGGAGGGGGTCACAATCCTAACCCTATTGGGGGAATCCTCCATCTGCAAGATGGAGGATTTCTAAAAGTTAGAGTCACCTCAGCTCAGGACACCTTAGGGGCTGTCCTGACTGGCCAGTGACTCCTCCTTGTTTTTCTCATTATTTTCTCCGGCCTTGCCGCCAAAAGTGGGGCCTGGCCGGAGGGGGCGGGCAACTCCACTAGCTGGAGTGTCCTGCTGGGTTGGCACAAAGGAGGTGAGCCTTTGAGGCTCACCGCCAGGTGTGACAATTCCTGCCTGGGGGAGGTGTTAGCATCTCCACCCAGTGCAGGCTTTGTTACTGGCCTCAGAGTGACAAAGGCACTCTCCCCATGGGGCCAGCAACATGTCTCGGTTTGTGGCAGGCTGCTAAAACTAGTCAGCCTACACAGATAGTCGGTTAAGTTTCAGGGGGCACCTCTAAGGTGCCCTCTGTGGTGTATTTTACAATAAAATGTACACTGGCATCAGTGTGCATTTATTGTGCTGAGAAGTTTGATACCAAACTTCCCAGTTTTCAGTGTAGCCATTATGGTGCTGTGGAGTTCGTGTTTGACAGACTCCCAGACCATATACTCTTATGGCTACCCTGCACTTACAATGTCTAGGGTTTTGTTTAGACACTGTAGGGGTACCATGCTCATGCACTGGTACCCTCACCTATGGTATAGTGCACCCTGCCTTAGGGCTGTAAGGCCTGCTAGAGGGGTGTCTTACCTATACTGCATAGGCAGTGAGAGGCTGGCATGGCACCCTGAGGGGAGTGCCATGTCGACTTACTCGTTTTGTCCTCACTAGCACACACAAGCTGGTAAGCAGTGTGTCTGTGCTGAGTGAGAGGTCTCCAGGGTGGCATAAGACATGCTGCAGCCCTTAGAGACCTTCCTTGGCATCAGGGCCCTTGGTACTAGAAGTACCAGTTACAAGGGACTTATCTGGATGCCAGGGTCTGCCAATTGTGGATACAAAAGTACAGGTTAGGGAAAGAACACTGGTGCTGGGGCCTGGTTAGCAGGCCTCAGCACACTTTCAATTGTAAACATAGCATCAGCAAAGGCAAAAAGTCAGGGGGCAACCATGCCAAGGAGGCATTTCCTTACAATACTTTTCAAGTTATTGACAAATAGCTGTTTTAAAAGTGGACACTTAGTGCAATTTTCACAGTTCCTAGGGGAGGTAAGTATTTGTTAGGTTAACCAGGTAAGACAGACACTTACAGGGCTCAGTTCTTGGTCCAAGGTAGCCCACCGTTGGGGGTTCAGAGCAACCCCAAAGTCACCACACCAGCAGCTCAGGGCCGGTCAGGTGCAGAGTCCAAAGTGGTGCCCAAAACACATAGGCTAGAATGGAGAGAAGGGGGTGCCCCGGTTCCGGTCTGCTTGCAGGTAAGTACCCGCGTCTTCGGAGGGCAGACCAGGGGGGTTTTGTAGGGCACCGGGGGGGACACAAGCCCACACAGAAATTTCACCCTCAGCGGCGCGGGGGCGGCCGGGTGCAGTGTAGAAACAAGCGTCGGGTTCGCAATGTTAGTCTATGAGAGATCTCGGGATCTCTTCAGCGCTGCAGGCAGGCAAGGGGGGGATTCCTCGGGGAAACCTCCACTTGGGCAAGGGAGAGGGACTCCTGGGGGTCACTTCTCCAGTGAAAGTCCAGTCCTTCAGGTCCTGGGGGCTGCGGGTGCAGGGTCTCTCCCAGGTGTCGGGACTTGGGATTCAAAGAGTCGCGGTCAGGGGAAGCCTCGGGATTCCCTCTGCAGGCGGCGCTGTGGGGGCTCAGGGGGGACAGGTCTTGGTACTCACAGTATCAGAGTAGTCCTGGGGTCCCTCCTGAGGTGTTGGATCGCCACCAGCCGAGTCGGGGTCGCCGGGTGCAGTGTTGCAAGTCTCACGCCTTTTGCGGGGAGCTTGCAGGGTTCTTTAAAGCTGCTGGAAACAAAGTTGCAGCTTTTCTTGGAGCAGGTCCGCTGTCCTCGGGAGTTTCTTGTCTTTTCGAAGCAGGGGCAGTCCTCAGAGGATTCAGAGGTCGCTTGTCCCTTTGGAAGGCGTCGCTGGAGCAGGATCTTTGGAAGGCAGGAGACAGGCCGGTGGGTTTCTGGAGCCAAGGCAGTTGTCGTCTTCTGGTCTTCCTCTGCAGGGGTTTTTCAGCTAGGCAGTCCTTCTTCTTGTAGTTGCAGGAATCTAATTTTCTAGGGTTCAGGGCAGCCCTTAAATACTAAATTTAAGGGCGTGTTTAGGTCTGGGGGGTTAGTAGCCAATGGCTACTAGCCCTGAGGGTGGGTACACCCTCTTTGTGCCTCCTCCCAAGGGGAGGGGGTCACAATCCTAACCCTATTGGGGGAATCCTCCATCTGCAAGATGTAGGATTTCTAAAAGTCAGAGTCACCTCAGCTCAGGACACCTTAGGGGCTGTCCTGACTGGCCAGTGACTCCTCCTTGTTGCTTTCTTTGTTCCCTCCAGCCTTGCCGCCAAAAGTGGGGGCCGTGGCCGGAGGGGGCGGGCAACTCCACTAATCTGGAGTGCCCTGCTGGGCTGTGACAAAGGGGTGAGCCTTTGAGGCTCACCGCCAGGTGTTACAGCTCCTGCCTGGGGGAGGTGTTAGCATCTCCACCCAGTGCAGGCTTTGTTACTGGCCTCAGAGTGACAAAGGCACTCTCCCCATGGGGCCAGCAACATGTCTCTGGTGTGGCAGGCTGCTGGAACTAGTCAGCCTACACAGACAGTCGGTTAAGTTTCAGGGGGCACCTCTAAGGTGCCCTCTGTGGTGTATTTTACAATAAAATGTACACTGGCATCAGTGTGCATTTATTGTGCTGAGAAGTTTGATACCAAACTTCCCAGTTTTCAGTGTAGCCATTATGGTGCTGTGGAGTTCGTGTTTGACAGACTCCCAGACCATATACTCTTATGGCTACCCTGCACTTACAATGTCTAAGGTTTTGTTTAGACACTGTAGGGGTACCATGCTCATGCACTGGTACCCTCACCTATGGTATAGTGCACCCTGCCTTAGGGCTGTAAGGCCTGCTAGAGGGGTGTCTTACCTATACTGCATAGGCAGTGAGAGGCTGGCATGGCACCCTGAGGGGAGTGCCATGTCGACTTACTCATTTTGTTCTCACTAGCACACACAGGCTTGTAAGCAGTGTGTCTGTGCTGAGTGAGGGGTCTCTAGGGTGGCATAAGACATGCTGCAGCCCTTAGAGACCTTCCTTGGCATCAGGGCCCTTGGTACTAGAAGTATCAGTTACAAGGGACTTATCTGAATGCCAGGGTGTGCCAATTGTGGATACAATGGTACATTTTAGGTGAAGGAACACTGGTGCTGGGGCCTGGTTAGCAGGGTCCCAGCACTCTTCTCAGTCAAGTCAGCATCAGTATCAGGCAAAAAGTGGGGGGTAACTGCAACAGGGAGCCATTTCTTTACACAAGCCCCCCCCAGCCCACAGGCCAGGAGACTCAGCCCAAGCTGGGAGAGTCTTCCTAGTCTGTCAGGCGAGGAAGAGTAGGAGAAATAGGCTGGTTAGTTGCAGGGCCTACTCTGCCTTACATCCTTCTGTTCAGGTCATTCCCTTTGGGGAACTGACCTACTTCCACGGTGATAGGACCTAGTCTGAATTGCCTCTTGTCTGCCTCTTCAATGTCTCCACCCATTCTTTCTATTTTGGTCTTAGAGGTATCCACCTCTGCTAACCTTATCTTGGCCAGGGTTACCCCTAGCTTACCCAGAGAGGTTACCCAGAGCTGGAGTAACCCCACCATGACCAATAGGGTCAGGGGGCCTAACTTGCTATTTGGCATGGGGTCAGACCACCATGCTAAGGATAGTGCAGCCATAAAGGCTAACACCCAGCAGAGGCCACTGACAGCTGTCAGTGCCCAGAACCACACCTTTAGCTCTTCACCTAAAAGGGAAGGGGCTAAGTTACAGGCCTCTTTGGGTTCAGGTTGCCTGTCTGCTGTATTAGAGTGGGGGGTTACCACATCTTGTAGTAAACACCCTTCTTCCACTCTTTCTTCTGTTAGCTGAGGAGCCACCCACTCAGGTTTAACAGTTGCCTGACTAGCCAGGATTTCTTGTGGGTCAGGTTGGACTTTATCAGGGCCATTTTTGGAGTTCTCCCCTACTGGAGCAGAATCTCCTTGGCTTGCTGTAACCTTGGCTAAAGGTTGTCCACCCTTCCTACTCTGTTTTCTTTTCTTCTTCTTCTGGGGCCTGCTTGCATTTACTGCAGAGGCAGGACTTCCAGAATCCTTGGGAGAGGACTGGCACTGGACCAGTTCCTCTCTTGGGCTCTGACTAACCTCTGGGTAGTCATTTCCAAGGAGACAATCAAGGGGGAGGTCTGTACTGACTACTACCCTTCTCCAGCTAAGAGTGCCACCCACTTCTATGGGTACTAAAGCCACAGGCCTCTTAGTGACCCTGTCTAGGCTAACTCTTACCCTGGCAGTCTCACCTGGGATGTACTGGTTTGAGAGCACCAGCCTGTCATGCACAATAGTGTGACTGGCACAAGTGTCTCTCAGGGCAGTGGTTGGGATTCCATTCACCAGTAGGTGGTGGAAGTGTCTGCTTCCCTCTGGAATCTCCAACTCACCTGTTGGGCCCTGTTTCCAGTTGAAGGCTAGGAAGACCTCCTCATCTGAGGAGTCATCTCCCATGGCTACACTGGTTACCCCAGGAATTTTGTTCTGGGGTTTGTTTTTGGGACAAGAAGTGTCCTTGGTGTGGTGCCCAGACTGTTTACAGTTGTGGCACCATGCCTTAGTGGCATCCCAGTTCTTACCCTGGTACCCACCTTTGTTTTGGGTTGTGTCCTGGGGCCCACCCACCTGTTCTGGTTTTTGGGGGCCTACAGAGGACTCTTTCTTTGTTTCTAGTGTCACCCACTTTCTCCTGGGGAGTTTTTGTAACCCCTTTCTTTTGGTCACCCCCAGTGGAAGTTTTGGTTACCCTAGTCTTGACCCAGTGGTCTGCCTTCTTTCCCAATTCTTGGGGAGAAATTGGACCTAGGTCTACCAGATACTGATGCAACTTTTCATTGAAGCAGTTACTTAAAATGTGTTCTTTCATAAACAAATTATAAAGCCCAACATAGTCACACACTTCATTTCCAGTTAACCAACCATCTAGTGTTTTTACTGAGTAGTCTACAAAATCAACCCAGGTCTGGCTCGAGGATTTTTGAGCCCCCCTGAATCTAATTCTATACTCCTCAGTGGAGAATCCAAAGCCCTCAATCAGGGTACCCTTCATGAGGTCATAAGATTCTGCATCTTTTCCAGAGAGTGTGAGGAGTCTATCCCTACACTTTCCAGTGAACATTTCCCAAAGGAGAGCACCCCAGTGAGATCTGTTCACTTTTCTGGTTACACAAGCCCTCTCAAAAGCTGTGAACCATTTGGTGATGTCATCACCATCTTCATATTTTGTTACAATCCCTTTGGGGATTTTTAGGATGTCAGGAGAATCTCTGACCCTATTTAAGTTGCTGCCACCATTGATGGGACCTAGGCCCATCTCTTTTCTTTCCCTTTCTATGGCTAGGAGCTGCTTTTCCAAAGCCAATCTTTTGACCATCCTGGCTAACAGGGGGTCATCTTCACTGGAGTTATCCTCAGTGATTTCAGAGGTGTTGGTCTCTCCTGTGAGGGAACCAGCATCTCTGACTATTATTTTTGGAGTCAGGGTTTGAGGGACCCTGTTCTCCCTAGATAGGACTGGTAGGGGGGAATTTTCCTCCAAGTCACTATCCTCTTCCTCTGAGTTGCCACCCTCAGAGGGGTTGGCCTTTTCAAACTCTGCCAAAAGCTCCTGGAGCTGTATTTTGGTAGGTTTGGGGCCCATTGTTATCTTCTTTATTTTACAGAGTGACCTTAGCTCCCTCATCTTAAGATGGAGGTAAGGTGTGGTGTCGAGTTCCACCACAGTCACATCTGTGCTAGACATTTTGCTTCTAAAAGTTGGAATACTTTTTAAGAATCTACAACTGGTTCTAGAATCTAATTCAAACTTTTACAAACTTTTAAACTCTAAAAGAAATGCTAAACAGGATCTAACACAAGGCCCTAGCAGGTCTTTTAAGAATTTAGAAAACTTTTCAAATTGCAAAAATCAATTTCTAATGACAATTTTGGAATTTGTCGTGTGATCAGGTATTGGCTGAGTAGTCCAGCAAATGCAAAGTCTTGTACCCCACCGCTGATCCACCAATGTAGGAAGTTGGCTCTGTATGTGCTATTTCAAAGTAAGGAATAGCATGCACAGAGTCCAAGGGTTCCCCTTAGAGGTAAGATAGTGGCAAAAATAGATAATACTAATGCTCTATTTTGTGGTAGTGTGGTCGAGCAGTAGGCTTATCCGAGGAGTAGTGTTAAGCATTTGTTGTACATACACATAGACAATAAATGAGGTACACACACTCAGAGACAAATCCAGCCAATAGGTTTTGTATAGAAAAATATCTTTTCTTAGTTTATTTTAAGAACCACAGGTTCAAATTCTACATGTAATATCTCATTTGAAAGGTATTGCAGGTAAGTACTTTAGGAACTTTAAATCATAAAAATTGCATGTATACTTTTCAAGTTATTGACAAATAGCTGTTTTAAAAGTGGACACTTAGTGCAATTTTCACAGTTCCTAGGGGAGGTAAGTATTTGTTAGGTTAACCAGGTAAGTAAGACACTTACAGGGCTCAGTTCTTGGTCCAAGGTAGCCCACCGTTGGGGGTTCAGAGCAACCCCAAAGTCACCACACCAGCAGCTCAGGGCCGGTCAGGTGCAGAGTCCAAAGTGGTGCCCAAAACACATAGGCTAGAATGGAGAGAAGGGGGTGCCCCGGTTCCGGTCTGCTTGCAGGTAAGTACCCGCGTCTTCGGAGGGCAGACCAGGGGGGTTTTGTAGGGCACCGGGGGGGACACAAGCCCACACAGAAATTTCACCCTCAGCGGCGCGGGGGCGGCCGGGTGCAGTGTAGAAACAAGCGTCGGGTTCGCAATGTTAGTCTATGAGAGATCTCGGGATCTCTTCAGCGCTGCAGGCAGGCAAGGGGGGGATTCCTCGGGGAAACCTCCACTTGGGCAAGGGAGAGGGACTCCTGGGGGTCACTTCTCCAGTGAAAGTCCGGTCCTTCAGGTCCTGGGGGCTGCGGGTGCAGGGTCTCTCCCAGGTGTCGGGACTTGGGATTCAAAGAGTCGCGGTCAGGGGAAGCCTCGGGATTCCCTCTGCAGGCGGCGCTGTGGGGGCTCAGGGGGGACAGGTCTTGGTACTCACAGTATCAGAGTAGTCCTGGGGTCCCTCCTGAGGTGTTGGATCGCCACCAGCCGAGTCGGGGTCGCCGGGTGCAGTGTTGCAAGTCTCACGCCTTTTGCGGGGAGCTTGCAGGGTTCTTTAAAGCTGCTGGAAACAAAGTTGCAGCTTTTATTGGAGCAGGTCCGCTGTCCTCGGGAGTTTCTTGTCTTTTCGAAGCAGGGGCAGTCCTCAGAGGATTCAGAGGTCGCTGGTCCCTTTGGAAGGCGTCGCTGGAGCAGGATCTTTGGAAGGCAGGAGACAGGCCGGTGAGTTTCTGGAGCCAAGGCAGTTGTCGTCTTCTGGTCTTCCTCTGCAGGGGTTTTTCAGCTAGGCAGTCCTTCTTCTTGTAGTTGCAGGAATCTAATTTTCTAGGGTTCAGGGCAGCCCTTAAATACTAAATTTAAGGGCGTGTTTAGGTCTGGGGGGTTAGTAGCCAATGGCTACTAGCCCTGAGGGTGGGTACACCCTCTTTGTGCCTCCTCCCAAGGGGAGGGGGTCACAATCCTAACCCTATTGGGGGAATCCTCCATCTGCAAGATGGAGGATTTCTAAAAGTCAGAGTCACCTCAGCTCAGGACACCTTAGGGGCTGTCCTGACTGGCCAGTGACTCCTCCTTGTTGCTTTCTTTGTTCCCTCCAGCCTTGCCGCCAAAAGTGGGGGCCGTGGCCGGAGGGGGCGGGCAACTCCACTAAGCTGGAGTGCCCTGCTGGGCTGTGACAAAGGGAGCCTTTGAGGCTCACCGCCAGGTGTCACAGCTCCTGCCTGGGGGAGGTGTTAGCATCTCCACCCAGTGCAGGCTTTGTTATTGGCCTCAGAGTGACAAAGGCACTCTCCCCATGGGGCCAGCAACATGTCTCTGGTGTGGCAGGCTGCTGGAACTAGTCAGCCTACACAGACAGTCGGTTAAGTTTCAGGGGGCACCTCTAAGGTGCCCTCTGTGGTGTATTTTACAATAAAATGTACACTGGCATCAGTGTGCATTTATTGTGCTGAGAAGTTTGATACCAAACTTCCCAGTTTTCAGTGTAGCCATTATGGTGCTGTGGAGTTCGTGTTTGACAGACTCCCAGACCATATACTCTTATGGCTACCCTGCACTTACAATGTCTAAGGTTTTGTTTAGACACTGTAGGGGTACCATGCTCATGCACTGGTACCCTCACCTATGGTATAGTGCACCCTGCCTTAGGGCTGTAAGGCCTGCTAGAGGGGTGTCTTACCTATACTGCATAGGCAGTGAGAGGCTGGCATGGCACCCTGAGGGGAGTGCCATGTCGACTTACTCATTTTGTTCTCACTAGCACACACAGGCTTGTAAGCAGTGTGTCTGTGCTGAGTGAGGGGTCTCTAGGGTGGCATAAGACATGCTGCAGCCCTTAGAGACCTTCCTTGGCATCAGGGCCCTTGGTACTAGAAGTATCAGTTACAAGGGACTTATCTGAATGCCAGGGTGTGCCAATTGTGGATACAATGGTACATTTTAGGTGAAGGAACACTGGTGCTGGGGCCTGGTTAGCAGGGTCCCAGCACTCTTCTCAGTCAAGTCAGCATCAGTATCAGGCAAAAAGTGGGGGGTAACTGCAACAGGGAGCCATTTCTTTACAGATGGTCTTTGTCTTTTCGTTGGAAGCAATCCTGGTGTTGAAGACAAGAAACCACTTGTCGTTGACGGGGGCGTCGACGATACCGTAGACGCTGGAAACATTGTCGCCGACGACGGTTGGACCGTCGATAAGAGCGTCATTGACAGAAGCATCATCGGAGGTATCGTCGACGGGGGCATTGCCGACAGGTGTGTCGTCAGCGAGAGAAGCGTCGGCGAGGATGATACTGTCGTCAACGAAGATCCTGTAGCAGCTACCGTCGACGTAGAGATGGCTACCACCACCGGCATCACTGATGAAACGGTCGTCGACGAGGGTATTGTCGACGGTGCAGAGCTAGGCTTCTTAAATCTGTGAAGCACTTTAGGAGGAGGGGTGCCCGGCTATGAAGTCGTTTTCTTTACTTTTTTGAGGGATTCTCTACCCAGTCTTTTCGTCTGTGGAGAGCCATGCTTTGATGTATTTTTCCTAGGTGGCTCTGGCCCCTCAGAACTTTGTTTTCTTTTAAGACATGTTTTAGGGGCAGAAATAGAAAAAGAGGCACTTTCCTCATCGGAGGCAGAGTGTCCAGTCTTACCTCTTTTCAGCCACAAAAGAAGGCGACCCTCCCTGTCCTTCAGGGTCTTGGTAGAAAACTTCCTGCAGATTTTGCAGTCCTTAGTCGTGTGGCTGGGGTACAGGCAGTAAACACACTCCTCATGTGGATCCTCCACATATAATCTCTTTTTTAAGCATGAGGCACTGGATCTGATAAGGCCTTTCTTTGGTGTCTCTGACATGGCAGCCAATTTGAATCACCAGAGTAGATATTTCTATAGCTTTTAGATATTTCTATCTAAAAGCTATAGAAATAGGCCTCCTGACAGAATATTTTGAGGAGAGCTCAAAGGAGACTCCTCAGCACAACGTGCGGTGGAAAATCTGAGGAAGGTCGCTCCTCACAGGAGGTTCTAGAGGGGTGAGGCAATCTGATTGGTTTAAGTTTGGGTCTATTTTACAAAACGACTAGGATGGGTTATTGTATTGAGGCCTCCTTCATGTATTGTGTGCATACATCTTCAGGCCTGGTTTTATATTACACCGGGGACTCCCATCTTGACGACGGGGAAGTATTCAAGCATATGAATCTATGAAAGTTCCAATACTGGAGTAACTTGTTCTTCTGATGGATACAACTACCTGTGGATTCCTCACCTTATTAATAGTCCCAAAGCAGTACCGCACTCGGAGGTGGGTGCCTGACTGGTTACACCAAGAAATCCTGCAATACAGATCATGCAAAATGGCTGGCCCTCCTAACCTACGAGTCCAAGCAGTAATGCTTTGCAAAGGTGTAGAGGGACACCCAAGTTGCTGCCTTGCAAATATCCACCAGCGGAACCCGCCTTGCCAGGGCCGAAGTGGCGAACTTAGCCCTGGTGGAATGGGCTCTGATACCCTCAGGGGGAACCTTCTTTGCCAACGAGTAACAAACCTTGATACAGAGAATGACTGTCAGGGAATGCCTCCTTGTAGGAAAGTACCATCTTGCCTGGCATGTTACCCCCATTTTTCACTGTATATATGTTGTTTTAGTTGTATGTGTCACTGGGACCCTGGTAACCCAGGGCCCCAGTGCTCATAAGTGTGCCTGTATGTGTTACCTGTGTAGTGACTAACTGTCTCACTGAGGCTCTGCTAATCAGAACCTCAGTGGTTATGCTCTCTCATTTCTTTCCAAATTGTCACTGACAGGCTAGTGACCATTTTTACCAATTTACATTGGCTTACTGGAACACCCTTATAATCCCCTAGTATATGGTACTGAGGTACCCAGGGTATTGGGGTTCCAGGAGATCCCTATGGGCTGCAGCATTTCTTTTGCCACCCATAGGGAGCTCTGACAATTCTTACACAGGCCTGCCACTGCAGCCTGAGTGAAATAACGTCCACGTTATTTCACAGCCATTTTACACTGCACTTAAGTAACTTATAAGTCACCTATATGTCTAACCTTTACCTGGTAAAGGTTAGGTGCAAAGTTACTTAGTGTGAGGGCACCCTGGCACTAGCCAAGGTGCCCCCACATTGTTCAGAGCCAATTCACTGAACTTTGTGAGTGCGGGGACACCATTACACGCGTGCACTACATATAGGTCACTACCTATATGTAGCTTCACCATGGTAACTCCGAATATGGCCATGTAACATGTCTATGATCATGGAATTGCCCCCTCTATGCCATCCTGGCATTGTTGGTACAATTCCATGATCCCAGTGGTCTGTAGCACAGACCCTGGTACTGCCAGACTGCCCTTCCTGGGGTTTCTCTGCAGCTGCTGCTGCTGCCAACCCCTCAGACAGGCATCTGCCCTCCTGGGGTCCAGCCAGGCCTGGCCCAGGATGGCAGAACAAAGAACTTCCTCTGAGAGAGGGTGTGACACCCTCTCCCTTTGGAAAATGGTGTGAAGGCAGGGGAGGAGTAGCCTCCCCCAGCCTCTGGAAATGCTTTGTTGGGCACAGAGGTGCCCAATTCTGCATAAGCCAGTCTACACCGGTTCAGGGACCCCTTAGCCCCTGCTCTGGCGCGAAACTGGACAAAGGAAAGGGGAGTGACCACTCCCCTGACCTGCACCTCCCCTGGGAGGTGTCCAGAGCTCCTCCAGTGTGCTCCAGACCTCTGCCATCTTGGAAACAGAGGTGCTGCTGGCACACTGGACTGCTCTGAGTGGCCAGTGCCACCAGGTGACGTCAGAGACTCCTTGTGATAGGCTCCTTCAGGTGTTAGTAGCCTTTCCTCTCTCCTAGGTAGCCAAACCCTCTTTTCTGGCTATTTAGGGTCTCTGTCTCTGGGGAAACTCTAGATAACGAATGCATGAGCTCAGCCGAGTTCCTCTGCATCTCCCTCTTCACCTTCTGATAAGGAATCGACCGCTGACCGCGCTGGAAGCCTGCAAACCTGCAACATAGTAGCAAAGACGACTACTGCAACTCTGTAACGCTGATCCTGCCGCCTTCTCGACTGTTTTCCTGCTTGTGCATGCTGTGGGGGTAGTCTGCCTCCTCTCTGCACCAGAAGCTCCGAAGAAATCTCCCGTGGGTCGACGGAATCTTCCCCCTGCAACCGCAGGCACCAAAAAGCTGCATCTCCGGTCCCTTGGGTCTCCTCTCAGCACGACGAGCGAGGTCCCTCGAATCCAGCGACACCGTCCAAGTGACCCCCACAGTCCAGTGACTCTTCAGCCCAAGTTTGGTGGAGGTAAGTCCTTGCCTCACCTCGCTGGGCTGCATTGCTGGGAACCGCGACTTTGCAAGCTTCTCCGGCCCCTGTGCACTTCCGGCGGAAATCCTGTGTGCACAGCCAAGCCTGGGTCCACGGCACTCTAACCTGCATTGCACGACTTTCTAAGTTGGTCTCCGGCGACGTGGGACTCCTTTGTGCAACTTCGGCGAGCACCGTTTCACGCATCCTCGTAGTGCCTGTTTCTGGCACTTCTCCGGGTGCTACCTGCTTCAGTGAGGGCTCTTTGTCTTGCTCGACGTCCCCTCTCTCTGCAGGTCCAATTTGCGACCTCCTGGTCCCTCCTGGGCCCCAGCAGCGTCCAAAAACGCCAAACGCACGATTTGCGTGTAGCAAGGCTTGTTGGCGTCCATCCGGCGGGAAAACACTTCTGCACGACTCTCCAAGGCGTGGGGGATCCATCCTCCAAAGGGGAAGTCTCTAGCCCTTGTCGTTCCTGCAGTATTCACAGTTCTTCAGCCTAGTAAGAGCTTCTTTGCACCAACCGCTGGCATTTCTTGGGCATCTGCCCATCTCCGAGCTGCTTGTGACTTTTGGACTTGGTCCCCTTGTTCCACAGGTACCTTCAGACAGGAATCCATCGTTGTTGCATTACTGATTTGTGTTTTCCTTGCATTCTCCCTCTAACACGACTATTTTGTCCTTAGGGGAACTTTGGTGCACTTTGCACTCACTTTTCAGGGTCTTGGGGAGGGTTATTTTTCTAACTCTCACTATTTTCCAATAGTCCCAGCGACCCTCTACAAGGTCACATAGGTTTGGGGTCCATTCGTGGTTCGCATTCCACTTCTGGAGTATATGGTTTGTGTTGCCCCTATCCCTATGTTTCCCCATTGCATCCTATTGTAACTATACATTGTTTGCACTGTTTTCTAAGACTATACTGCATATTTTTGCTATTGTGTATATATATCTTGTGTATATTTCCTATCCTCTCACTGAGGGTACACTCTAAGATACTTTGGCATATTGTCATAAAAATAAAGTACCTTTATTTTTAGTATAACTGTGTATTGTGTTTTCTTATGATATTGTGCATATGACACTAAGTGGTACTGTAGTAGCTTCACACGTCTCCTAGTTCAGCCTAAGCTGCTCTGCTAAGCTACCATTATCTATCAGCCTAAACTGCTAGACACCCTATACACTAATAAGGGATAACTGGGCCTGGTGCAAGGTGCAAGTACCCCTTGGTACTCACTACAAGCCAGTCCAGCCTCCTACACTCCTTGGCATGGTTACCCCCTGACTTATTTGCAAAACCTTAGACATTGTAAGTGCAGGGTAGCCATAAGAGTATATAGTCTGAGAGTTTGTCAAACACAAACTCCACAGTTCCATAATGGCTACACTGAAATCTGGGAAGCTTGGTATCAAACTTCTCAGTACAATAAATGCACACTGATGCCAGTGTGGAATTTATTGTAACATGCACCAAGAGGGCATCTTAGAGATGCCCCCTGAATACCAATCCGACTTCTAGTGTGGGACTGACCAGTTTCTGCCAGCCTGCCACAACCAGACGAGTTGCTGGCCACATGGGGAGTGTGCCTTTGTCACTCTGTGGCCAGGAACAAAGCCTGCACTGGGTGGAGGTGCGTCACACCTCCCCCTGCAGGAACTGTAACACCTGGCTGTGAGCCTTAAAGGCTTACCCCCTTTGTTACAGTGCCCCAGGGTATCCCAGCTAGTGGAGATGCCCGCCCCTACGGCCACTGCCCTCACTTTGGCGGCAAGGCTGGAGGAGATAATTAGGAAAACAAGGAGGAGTCACCCACCAGTCAGGACAGCCCCTAAGGTGCCCTGAGCTGAGGTGACCCCTGCCTTTAGAAATCCTCCATCTTAGTTTTGGAGGATTCCCCCAATAGGATTAGGGATGTGCCCCCTCCCCTCAGGGAGGAGGCACAAAGAGGGTGTAGTCGTCCTCCAGGACAGTAGCCATTGGCTACTGCCCTCCCAGACCTAAACACACCCCTAAATTCAGTATTTAGGGGCACCCCAGAACCCAGGAAATCAGATTCCTGTAACCTGAACTACAGAGAAGGACTACTGACCTACAAGCCCTGCAGAGACGACGGAAGACAACTGCTTTGGCCCCAGCTCTACCGGCCTGTCTCTGGACTCGAAAACCTGCGACCAGCGACGCATCCAACAGGGACCAGCGACCTCTGAAGCCTCAGAGGATTGCCCTGAATCCCAGGACCAAGAAACTCCTGTGAGCAGTGGCTCTGTTCAACAACCTGCAACAATCTTGCAAGTTTTCCACAACTTTAAGGACCACCGGAAGCGTGAGACTTCACACACTGCACCCAACGCCCGCTCGAGATCCAGAGAACCAACACCTGAGGGAGGACTCCCCGGTGACTGCGATCCCGTGAGTAGCCCGAGATGACCCCCTGGACCTCCACAGTGACGCCTGCAGAGAGAATCCAGAGGCCCCAGCGACTGCTTGTAACAAAGGAACAGACGCCTGGACCAAGCAATGCACCTGCAGCCCCCAGGACCTGAAGGAACCGAACCTCAGTGCAGGAGTTACCCCCAGGCGACCCTCTGCCTAGCCCAGGTGGTGGCTGGCCCGAGAAGCCCCCCCGTACCTGCCTGCACCGCGAGAGTGCAATGTTTCCTATACATTGGAGAGTCCCTCCAATGTTTCCTATACAAAACCCGACGCCGCTTTGCACACTACACCCAGCCGCCCCTGTGCCGCTGAGGGTGTGCTTTGTGTGCCTACTTGTGTGTCCCCCCCTCCAGTGCTATACAAAACCCGCCTGGTCTGCCCCCGAGGACGCGGATAATTACCTGCTGGCAGACTGGAACCAGGGCACCCCTGTTCTCCATAGGACCCTGTGTGTTTTGGGCATCTCTTTGACCTCTGCACCTGACCGGCCCTGTGCTGCTGGTGTGGTAACTTTGGGGTTGCCTTGAACCCCCAACAGTGGGCTGCCTATGCCCAGGAACTGAGACTTGTAAGTGTCTTACCTCACAATCTAACCAATACTTACCTCCCCCAAGAACTGTTGATTTTTGCACGGTCTCCTTTTAAAATAGCTTATTGCCATTTTAACAAAGACTGTATAAGATATTGCTTTTGTTCAAAGTTCCTAACTTACCTGTGTGGAGTACCTTGCATTTTATGTATTTACTTCAAATCTTGAACTTGTGGTTCTAAAAATAAAGTAAGAAAATATATTTTTCTACACAAAAACCTATTGGCCTGGAGTAAGTCTTTGAGTGTGTGTTCCTCATTTATTGCCTGTGTGTGTACAACAAATGCTTAACACTACCCTCTGATAAGCCTACTGCTCGACCACACTACCACAAAATAGAGCATTAGAATTATCTAAATTTGCCACTATCTTACCTCTAAGGGGAACCTTTGGACTCTCTGCACACTATCTCTTACTTTGAGATAGTATATATAGAGCCAACTTCCTACAATGACTCTAAGGAAATGCCTCCTTGGCATGGTTACCCCTGACTTTTTGCCTTTGCTGATGCCAAGTTATGATTTGAAAATGTGCTGAGGCCTGCTAACCAGTCCCCAGCACCAGTGTTCTTTCCCTAACCTGTACCGTTGTCTCCACAAATGGCACACCCTGGCATCCAGCTAAGTCCCTTGTAACTGGTACCCCTGGTACCAAGGGCCCTGATGCCAGGTAAGGGCTGCAGCATGTCTTATGCCACCCTGGGGACCACTCACTCAGCACATGCACACTGCTTGCCAGCTTGTGTGTGCTGGTGGGGATAAAACGACTAAGTCGACATGGCACTCCCCTCAGGGTGCCATGCCAACCTCACACTGCCTATGACATAGATAAGTCACCCCTTTAGCAGGCCTTACAGCCCTAAGGCAGGATGCACTATACCATAGGTGAGGGCATAGGTGCATGAGCACTATGCCCCTACAGTGTCTAAGCAAAACCTTAGACATTGTAAGTGCAGGGTAGCCATAAGAGTATATGGTCTGGGAGTCTGTCGTACACGCACTCCACAGCACCATAATGGCTACACTGAAAACTGTGAAGTTTGGTATCAAACTTCTCAGCACAATAAATGCACACTGATGCCAGTGTACATTTTATTGTAAACTACACCCCAGAGGGCATCTTAGAGATGCCCCCTGAAAACATACCCGACTTCCAGTGTGGGCTGACTAGTTTTGCCAGCCTGCCACACACCAGACATGTTGCTGGCCACATAGGGAGAGTGCCTTTGTCACTCTGTGGCTAGTAACAAAGCCTGTACTGGGTGGAAGTGCTTCTCACCTCCCCCGGCAGGAACTGTAACACCTGGCGGTGAGCCTCAAAGGCTCACCCCCTTTGTTACAGCACCCAAGGGCACTCCAGCTAGTGGAGATGCCCGCCCCCTCCGGCCACGGTCCCACTTTTGGCGGCAAGGCCAGAGGAGATAATGAGAAAAGCACAGGAGTTGTCACTGGCCAGTCAGGACAGCACCTAAGGTGTCCTGAGCTGAAGTGACTCTGACTTTTAGAAATCCTCCATCTTGCAGATGGAGGATTCCCCCAATAGGATTAGGGATGTGCCTCCCCTCCCCTCAGGGAGGAGGCACAAAGAGGGTGTAGCCACCCTCAGGGCTAGTAGCCATTGGCTACTACCCCCCCAGACCTAAACACACCCCTAAACTGAGTATTTAGGGGCTCCCAGAACCTAGCAAGATAGATTCCTGCAACCTAAGACAAAGGAGGACTGCTGACCTGAAAGCCCTGCAGAGAAGACAGGGACACCAACTGCTTTGGCCCCAGCTCTACCGGCCTGTCTCCCCACTTCAAGAAAACTGCAACAGCGATGCGTTCCACAGGGTCCAGCAACCTCTGAAGCCTCAGAGGACTACCCTACATCTAAAAGGACCAAGAACTCCTGAGGACAGCGGCTCTGCTCCAAAGAAGAAACATATTTGCAACAAAGAAGCAACTTTTAAAGAACACACGTTTCCCACCGGAAGCGTGAGACTTTGCACCCGACGCCCCCGGCTCGACCTGCGGAGAAACACTACAGGGAGGACTCCCCGGCGACTGCGACCCAGTGAGTAGCCAGAGTTGACCCTCCTGACCTCCCCCAGCGACGCCTGCAGAGGGAATCCAGAGGCTCCCCCTGACCGCGACTGCCTGCTTTAAAGAACCCGACGCCTGGTAAAGACACTGCACCCGCAGCCCCCAGGTCCTGAAGGATCCGACCTCTAGTGCAGAAGCGACCCCAAGGAGCCCCTCCCCTTGCCTGCCTGCTTCGCTGAAGAGACCCCTGGGTCTCCCATTGAACTCCATTGTAAACCCGACGCCTGTTTGCACTCTGCACCCGGCCGCCCCCGTGCCTCTGACGGTGTATTATTTGTGCTGACTTGTGCCCCCCCCCGGTGCCCTACAAAACCCCCCTGGTCTGCCCTCCGAAGACGCGATTACTTACCTGCTGACAGACTGGAACCAGGGAACCCCCTTCTCCATTGAAGCCTGTGTGTTTTGGCCACCACTTTGACCTCTGCACCTGACCGGCCCTGAGCTGCTGGTGTGGTAACTTTGGGGTTGCTCTGAACCCCCAACGGTGGGCTACCTTGGACCCAACTTTGAACCCCATAGGTGGTTTACTTACTTGCAAAACTAACAAACACTTACCTCCCCCAGGAACTGTTGAAAATTGCACTGTCTAGTTTTAAAATAGCTATATGCCATTTGTGTGAAAACTGTATATGCTATTTTGCTAATTCAAAGTTCCTAAAGTTCCTAAGTGAAATACCTTTAATTTGAAGTATTACTTGTAAATCTTGAACCTGTGGCTCTTAAAATAAACTAAGAAAATATATTTTTCTATACAAAAACCTATTGGCCTGGAATTGTCATTGAGTGTGTGTTCCTCATTTATTGACTGTGTGTGTACAACAAATGCTTAACACTACCCTCTGATAAGCCTACTGCTCGACCACACTACCACAAAATAGAGCATTAGAATTCTCTTTTTGCCACTATCTTACCTCTAAGGGGAACCCTTGGACTCTGTGCATGCTATTTCTGACTTTGAAATAGTGCATACAGAGCCAACTTCCTACAATCCAGTACTGCCCCTATGAGCAGGAGGCGTTGAGAGGGATGCAGGTGAGACTTGGGTACATTTATCGTAAAGCCCAGAGTGAATAACAACTGAGTTGTCATCAGCAAGTGACGCAACACAAGCTCTGGAGACTTGGCTTTGATCAACCAATCATCCAGGTAAGGGAATACCGACATCCCTTTCCTTCGGAGACTTGCTGCCACCACTTCCATCCCCTTCGTTAAGACTCGAGGTGCTGAATTAAGACCAAACGGAAGGACCGCAAACTGGCAGTGTTGCAACCCCACCACAAACCGGAGATACTTCCTGTGCGACTTGAGTATAGGGATACGAAAGTAAGCATCCTGCAAGTCGACAGACACCATCCAATCCTCTTTGTTCAGCGCCAGAAGTACCTGTGACAGAGTCGGCATCAGGAATTTTTCCTGTTTGAGGAACCAATTCAAATTCCTCAGGTCCAGGATTGGTCTCAAAAGACCGTCCTTCTTGGGGATCAAGAAGTATCTTGAATAACAACCGTGACCCCTTTCCTGCTCTGGAACCAACTCCATCGCACCTTCTGACAACAGGATCTGAACCTCCTGCTGCAACAACAGGAGATGGTCTTCTGAACAAAACAAGGGACGGGGAGGGATGGAAGGGGGAAACTCCTGAAAAAGGAGACCATATCCTTTCCTCACAATGTCTGATGTAATTAACTCCCACTTGTGGAGAAAAAGACGTAATCTTCCCCTACAGGAGAAGTGTGGTTGAAAATGGGCAGAAAACTAGGGCTGCTTCCCTTGTTGTCCTCCAGAGGAAGAGGATGATGCAGGGTGTTGCTGGGTTGCCCCTCTTGTCCGAACCCTCCCCCGCCATCTAAAGGATCTATAAGGGAGGCTGGTAGACTGTTGGACTGTGGACTGGGGTCTCCCACGGTAAACGTCTCAATGCCCAAACCCCCTAAACCTCTGAAAGGACCTAAAAGGGGTAGCAGAGGAGGCTTGCAGACCCAAAGACTTTGCTGTAGCCCGACTGTCTTTATAGCGATCTAGGGCAGAGTCAGCTTTATCACCAAAATGTTTTTCCCCATCAAAGGGCAAGTCCAGGAGAGCAGTCTGTACATCCAGAGGAAGAACCAGAGGACCTCAACCATGCGTGCCGCCTGATAGCAATATAGAGGTACCCATTATCCTGCCCTGCGCATCTGTGGAATCCAGGCCAGACTGGATTATCGGTTTTGCTGCAGCCTGAGCATCCGATAGGAGTTGTCGAAGTTGTTCCTGCACCTCCTGCGGCAGGTCAGGAAACATAGCCCTAGCTGAATACATCAGGGCGTGGACATATCTGCCAAGAACAAAGGTAGTATTTGCTGCCTTACTGGCCATTCTGCAAGAAGAAAAGGTTTTCTTAGCCAACTGCTCCATCCTTTTGGATTCCCTGTCCGACAGAATCACAGGGAAGGAGCCTGGTGCAGACCGTGTGGAACAAGAGGCCTGAACAACCAGACTCTCTGGGGTAGGATGTTTTGATAAGAACCCCGGATCACCAGGCGCCACTCTGTACCTTCTTGCCACAGACCTATTGACAGCCGGTGACGACACAGACTTCCTCCATAGCTCTAAGATAGGCTCCGCAAGAGCATCATTAAACTGAAGCAATGGATCAGCCGAAGTAGAAGAAGGGTGCAGGACCTCAGTCAAAATATTTGTTTTGATCTCTGCAGCAGGCAACGGAAGATCCAAAAAATGTGCCATCTTCCTAATCACAGTATGGAAAGAGGCCACCTCCTCCGTAAACTCCCCTGGCGAAGAAAAGTCCCATTCCGGTGAAGTGTCAAGCCCACTAGCTGAATCCAGCCTTTGATATTCTCCCAAGGGCTCCACAATCTCCCCTTCTTCCAAAAACTGCTGCTGGTACTCTTCCTCTTCCAAAAGTCTCAACGCCTTTCTACGTGACCTCAGCCTGGCCTCTAACCTTGGCGTCGACATAGAATGAGCCGATGTCGATGACACCGGCTTCAAAACTGCAAGGTGCAGAACAAGAGAAGAAGGCTGACTTCCGTCTAACCCGGCATCCGGATCCAAAGCCGGCGCGGATCCCAGCGGCGCCGTGGACACCTGAGGCTCCATCATCAGGGTTGACTGACGGGGCGAAGAGATCGGTCTAGAAGGTGACGTCATCGGAACCGCAGGACCTCGAGGCGACTTCATTGGTGCTGAACTGGCACCCTCAGCCGGATAGAAGGGCATAAATTGTGCCGCCTTGTAAGGAGCCAGGGAGCCCAACGAAAATGCTAACGGACCCGTGGGACCAGCCGGTGCCATA
Source organism: Pleurodeles waltl (assembly GCF_031143425.1). Lineage (NCBI taxonomy): Eukaryota > Metazoa > Chordata > Amphibia > Caudata > Salamandridae > Pleurodeles > Pleurodeles waltl. The sequence continues at coordinate 578,180,047 of NC_090446.1, forward strand.
GCATTAAACATAGAAAACATGGCATTTAAAAATGCCGCCGGATCCGCTCCCGGAGCCGAGAAGGCAGGATACCGCTGGTCTCCATGTTGCACCTGCGCTTGCTGGACATCCGAATCCTGTGCAGCAGGTGAAAATCGAGGACTTTCTGGAGGTGCAACTACCTCGAAGACCGACGGCGCCGGAGAAGCCTGAGGGCTCCGAGGTTGTGCAGTCAAAGTCAGACTAACCTCCCACGTCGTACGACACCACCGAGATGGAGACCTTGATCTTGAACGGCTCCGAGCGACGCAGAGTGTCATGACGACGTCCCTCTTGTGTTTGTTCGACAAAGTGTGAGAAGAGGACCTGTGATGACTCATGTCCCTTCTTTGCCTTGGCCAAAAAGAGTTTGGCCTCCCTTTTCTTCAGAGCCTTAGGATTCATGCTATGGCAGGATACACACTCCTCGACGTCATGCTCGGAGCTCAAACACCAAAGGCAACCATCATGAGGGTAGGTAACAGACATGCGACCCCCGCACTTTCGACATGGCTTAAATCCCGACTTCCTAGGAGGAGACATTGTAACCAGAAACAGGATAATTAGTAAGAAGATGGAACACCTTCAACATTAGCGTCGAAGGCACGGAAAAAAGGGAACCGACGTCAGCATGCTGGCGAGGACCTCTTATTGGCACAGTGACGTCAGACGGAGTCGCGTGGAGCTGTGCAATTGTGATGTCGACGTGGAGAGCTGGGAAGAAGATTTTCCGTCAGAGCTGGCGCATGGGAGAATTCATAAGGTGAGGAATCCACAGTTAGTTGTATCCATCAGAAAGTTGTGGATGCTGCCCCCACAGGCAACTCACAGGCAGCAGGCACAGGAGTCGTAGTGAAGCCCACTCAGCACACCTGGAAAGGCGTCCCATCTCGCTGGAACAGTAAACAGGAGGCCACGCCTTCCAGGGAAGAGTGCTGGAAACGGGGGCTACATGGAGCCTGAAGATTAGTCGGGAGACGAGCCAACAAGCCTTGGTAGCTGCAAGAGTCGTGGTGCACAAGAGTACCATCCTGCATAACAGGCAAAGACTCACCACCTCTAAAGTTGGATAGCTGGTAGAGGGGACCAAGGGGACCAGTCAGGACGACGACCTGTGATGCAGGATCAAAAGAGTTGAAGGAGAGGACCCAGGCAAACAGTTGTCGTTGCAGTTGGTGCCTGTAAATGCAGGTGAGTGACTCCCTCACTCCAAGGGAGATTCCTTCATGCTACTTGGTGCAGACTGAAGACTTACCAACCTCAAAGGATGGACACCCGTTGAAATGCTGAGGCTGCTGGAAGGAGCCAGAGAAACAATGTTGCAGAGCAAAGTTGTCACTGGAGCTGCAGACTGTAGGTTCCTGTGAAGTCCAGATGTGGTTCCAGTGGCCAGACGTCAAAATAAACGTTGCAGAGGAGTCCTGCTGAACTCTTGCACGTTGAATCTGAAGACCCACCCAAGCGAAACCCTAAATAGCTATGGAAGGGGGACTGGTCAACTTGCAAGGTGTAAGGAAATGCCTCCTTGGCATGGTTGCCCCCTGACTTTTTGCCTTTGCTGATGCTATGTTTACAATTGAAAGTGTGCTGAGGCCTGCTAACCAGGCCCCAGCACCAGTGTTCTTTCCCTAACCTGTACTTTTGTATCCACAATTGGCAGACCCTGGCATCCAGATAAGTCCCTTGTAACTGGTACTGCTAGTACCAAGGGCCCTGATGCCAAGGAAGGTCTCTAAGGGCTGCAGCATGTCTTATGCCACCCTGGAGACCTCTCACTCAGCACAGACACACTGCTTGCCAGCTTGTGTGTGCTAGTGAGAACAAAACGAGTAAGTCGACATGGCACTCCCCTCAGGGTGCCATGCCAGCCTCTCACTGCCTATGCAAGTATAGGTCAGTCACCCCTCTAGCAGGCCTTACAGCCCTAAGGCAGGGTGCACTATACCATAGGTGAGGGTACCAGTGCATGAGCCTGGTACCCCTACAGTGTCTAAACAAAACCTTAGACATTGTAAGTGCAGGGTAGCCATAAGAGTATATGGTCTGGGAGTTTGTCAAACACGAACTCCACAGCACCATAATGGCTACACTGAAAACTGGGAAGTTTGGTATCAAACTTCTCAGCACAATAAATGCACACTGATGCCAGTGTACATTTTATTGCAAAATACACCCCAGAGGGCACCTTAGAGGTGCCCCCTGAAACTTAACCGACTATCTGTGTAGGCTGACTGGTTCCAGCAGCCTGCCACACTAGAGACATGTTGCTGGCCCCATGGGGAGAGTGCCTTTGTCACTCTGAGGCCAGTAACAAAGCCTGCACTGGGTGGAGATGCTAACACCTCCCCCAGGCAGGAGCTGTAACACCTGGCGGTGAGCCTCAAAGGCTCACCCCTTTGTCACAGCACCGCAGGACACTCCAGCTAGTGGAGTTGCCCGCCCCCTCCGGCCCCGGCCCCCACTTTTGGCGGCAAGGCCGGAGAAAATAATGAGAATAACAAGGAGGAGTCACTGGCCAGTCAGGACAGCCCCTAAGGTGTCCTGAGCTGAGGTGACTCTAACTTTTAGAAATCCTCCATCTTGCAGATGGAGGATTCCCCCAATAGGATTAGGGATGTGACCCCCTCCCCTTGGGAGGAGGCACAAAGAGGGTGTACTCACCCTCAGGGCTAGTAGCCATTGGCTACTAACCCCCCAGACCTAAACACGCCCTTAAATTGAGTATTTAAGGGCTCCCCTGAACCTAAAGATTTAGATTCCTGCAACAACAAGAAGAAGGACTGCCTAGCTGAAAACCCCTGCAGAGGAAGACCAGAAGACAACAACTGCCTTGGCTCCAGAAACTCACCGGCCTGTCTCCTGCCTTCCAAAGAACTCTGCTCCAGCGACGCCTTCCAAAGGGACCAGCGACCTCTGAATCCTCTGAGGACTGCCCTGCTTCGACGACGACAAGAAACTCCCGAGGACAGCGGACCTGCTCCAAAAAGACTGCAACTTTATCCAAAGGAGCAGCTTTAAAGACCCCTGCAATCTCCCCGCAAGAGGAGTGAGACTTGCAACACTGCACCCGGCGACCCCGACTCGGCTGGTGGAGAACCAACACCTCAGGGAGGACCCCCGGACTACTCTACGACTGTGAGTACCAAAACCTGTCCCCCCTGAGCCCCCACAGCGCCGCCTGCAGAGGGAATCCCGAGGCTTCCCCTGACCGCGACTCTCTGAAACCTAAGTCCCGACTCCTGGAAAAGACCCTGCACCCGCAGCCCCCAGGACCTGAAGGACCGGACTTTCACTGCAGAAGTGACCCCCAGGAGTCCCTCTCCCTTGCCCAAGTGGAGGTTTCCCCGAGGAAGCCCCCCCTTGCCTGCCTGCAGCGCTGAAGAGATCCCTTGATCTCTCATTGACTTCCATTGCGAACCCGACGCTTGTTCTAACACTGCACCCGGCCGCCCCCGCGCCGCTGAGGGTGAAATTTCTGTGTGGGCTTGTGTCCCCCCCCGGTGCCCTACAAAACCCCCCTGGTCTGCCCTCCGAAGACGCGGGTACTTACCTGCTGGCAGACTGGAACCGGGGCACCCCCTTCTCTCCATTGAAGCCTATGCGTTTTGGGCACCACTTTGAACTCTGCACCTGACCGGCCCTGAGCTGCTGGTGTGGTAACTTTGGGGTTGCTCTGAACCCCCAACGGTGGGCTACCTTGGACCAAGAACTGAACCCTGTAAGTGTCTTACTTACCTGGTAAAACTAACAAAAACTTACCTCCCCCAGGAACTGTGAAAATTGCACTAAGTGTCCACTTTTGAAATAGCTATTTGTGAATAACTTGAAAAGTATACATGCAATTGAAATGATTCAAAGTTCCTAATGTACTTACCTGCAATACCTTTCAAACAAGATATTACATGTTAAATTTGAACCTGTGGTTCTTAAAATAAACTAAGAAAATATATTTTTCTATACAAAACCTATTGGCTGGATTTGTCTCTGAGTGTGTGTACCTCATTTATTGTCTAGGTGTATGTACAACAAATGCTTAACACTACTCCTTGGATAAGCCTACTGCTCGACCACACTACCACAAAATAGAGCATTAGTATTATCTCTTTTTACCACTATTTTACCTCTAAGGGGAACCCTTGGACTCTGTGCATGCTATTCCTTACTTTGAAATAGCACATACAGAGCCAACTTCCTACACAAGGTGACCACTTATCAGGAGGGGGCTGTGACATCACCCACCTGACCTGGTAACTCAGAAGCTCCCAGAGGCCTCAGCACTCCCTGGATTCAAGATGGCAGAACCAAGGAGCCATCTGGAGGAGCTCTGGCCAGCACCCCTTGGTTGGTGATGGACAGGGGAGTGGTAACTCCCCTTTTCATTGTCCAGTTTTGCGCCAGAGGAGGGACAGGAGGTCTCTGAACCAGTGCAGACTGGTTTATGCAAGAAGGGCACCAAATGTGCCCTTCAAAACATAGCAGTAGCTTGGGGGTCTGTCTCTCCCAAGCCATGTAACACCTATTTTCAAAGGGAGAGTTGCCTAGGGCAGAAACTTGAATGAGGAGTGGGAGCAGAGTGGGCTGCCTGGAAAACCCGACAAGGCTGGGAGGAGCAATAATGGGAGGTCCTCTAAAAGCTCACAGAGTGCATGGAATTATACAATAAATACTGGCATTAGTATTGGGGTATGATTCTGACATATTTGATACCAAACATGCCCAGGTTCTGAGTTACCATTATGTACCTGGACACAGGTAGTGTGACCTGTGTCCAGTACACAGGTAAACTGGCTTCCCCGCTATTACGAAATCCAAGGCAATGGAAACTGGAATTCGTAGGGGCACCTCTGATCCTGGAGTGGTGCCCTCACACACAGGGACTTGCACCCCACCCTCTGGGCTAGGAGGGCCTACCACAGGGGTGACTCAAAGTGACCTGGTGTAATGACCTGTGGTGAAAGGGTGCATGTACCTTTTTATGCAGGCTGCAATGGCAGGCCTGCAAGCACATTTTTCATGGGCTCCTATGGGTGGCATGATACATGCTGCAGCCCATAGAGGACCCCTGATGTCCCAATGCCCTGGGTACTGTAGTAACATACTAGGGACATATAAGGCGACACCAGTATGCTAACTGTGGTCGTAGGCAACCAAATTTCGAGGGAAGAGCGCGCAATCATTGTGGTCCTGATTAGCAGGATCCAAGTGAAAAGTGGTGGTAACCATGCCAAAAAGAGGGTACTTTGCTGCAGGAAGGACACAACCCCATACCTGAAGAGGCTGCCAAGGGTCTGCCTGGTGTCTGGATGGCAATCCTCTCAGTGGCTGAAGAGTCAGCACCAGGATCAGCGAAGCTGTGAATGTAATGGTCTACGCCGCAGGAAGGCCATGGCCGGAATGCCCTCTGCCACACCTTAGGCCTATACTGTGTTCATATAATAAATCCTACGGTGTTCTTGGAACAGGTCTAACCTGATAATGTGTCTAAAAATGGAGGAATGGCTCCTCGAGCAGCAATACTACTTAAAATATCATGTACCGAAAATGACAGCCTTGAATGAGCACAGAAGGACTGATAAAATGTGCAGGGAGAAACACTACATCTTCTCAGGAAGAAGCAGCTGATTAAAATTTAACAACGAGCTATAAGCTGAATGCGATAAAAAAAATGAAAATAATAAAAAAGTGCCTATGCGTAGAAGTCATAGGCTATGGGCCTAATGCTAAAATAAGTTTGCGGAGAACAGGCACTAAGAAGAACCCAGAAGAGGACCACTGGGGATGGTGCCAGGAAAATACTTTCCCTTACTATGTGCGTTGGTTTGATGAGTAGTGGAAGACTTCTTTTCTTGTGGTATAATAACTTCTCCTTTGAGGATATGGTGGAGGGACAAACTTGAGGGGCATTTTGATCTCTGTTGTGGCCTCATTTGAAGGCTGCTCCTAAGGCCCTCTTCAGAACGAATCAAACATTTTTGCCAGAAATTTCTTGTCAGCCTTAGGGTGCATATGACTGTGGTCGCATGACAACGTATTATGCTGTGCAACGGAAGTACTGTCCTTCGGCAATTAGATCTCCACATGGAACTCCAGCTGGTGGCCATCTGATCTACGACCAACACCTACCCCCACAGACCACGCAAGAAATCTAGGGATCATCATGGACTACAAGCTCAACATGACAGCTCAAGTCAACAGAAAGTGTACCTCCTGCTTTCACATGCTATGCATGCTGTGTAAAATCTTTACATGATTGCCTTAGAACACCATTCGGACTGTCACGCAAGCGCTCGTCACCAGCAGGCTGGATTACAGCAACCCTCTACACCGGAATCTCCAAACAACCCCTACACAAACTCAAGACCATTCAGAACACTGCTGCAAGACTCCTACTCCACGTTCCACGCCACACCCATCTCACACCACACCTCAGGAAGCTTCACTGACTCCCCATTCACAAGTGCAGCCAATTCAAACTTCTCATGCACAAATACAGAGCCCTACACAACACAGGACCAGAATAACTCAACAGCCACTTAAGGTTCACCAAACCACCAGTCACCTAGGCTCCTCCTCACCCTTACTCATTCCCAACATCCCCAAAATCGAAACTGGAGCTCACTCATTTTTCACTTAAGACATGGAACAAGATTCCTTTACACATCAGAGACTCCTCCTCACTTCTTGAGTTCTGCAAGAAGCTGAATACTTAGCTCTTCACATAAGCAGCGTGGGGGACCACAAAACAACATATTTACCCAAGCGCCTCAATACTCTCTAGAGTGATTAGTGCGCTATATAAATCAGTATAGCGCAACATGTCTTCTATCGAGACACCGCTGACAGTTGTGATGTGGGTCTGTGATGATCATCTGTCCATCGCAATGCTGAGAGGGTTTAAAGCTTGAGCGTTTCATGGTAGACTATCCCCACTGCAGCAAACAGACAAACTTTGATTTTGTAAGAACTCTTCTCATCAGGTGTGAGAATGAAGCTCCAGATCGCATTTATAAGAGAGTAGTAAAAAGAAAAACAAATTGCTATTGAGACTTTCCCAAGGATTTATGACTTTACATTTGATGCTTCAACAGTCTACATCACCTTAGGGTGTAGAGATATATTGTGAACATTTTCCAGATCTCATCTGCACCTTGAAATATTTAAAGGTTAGAAGCAAAAAAATTAAAAAAGACGTTAACAGAAGCAATATTACACCACTAGTGTCTCATTCCCTTTTCTTTCATAGCTATCTCACTTTTCTTTCGGAACTAACTCTTCAAACCCTTGTCATCAAAAAGAACATAACTTGGGAAAACATATTATGAATAGTAGAGGTGTTTGCATACACTGACCACCGACAGATGCCTGGAAACCGGACACCTACCTTGAAGTTGGCGAGGCTGTCCCACTGGCTGCCCCATTGTAACCTGGCGAAGATGTGGCCCAGACAGAGTTAACCTATTGCCGTGAAGCTGGAAGGTGATGGGTTTAGTGCCGGGCATGTTCTGAACTGGTCGATTTGCAAGAGAAGCGAGCTGTGCAATGCTGATAACTTCACCAGCTGTAAAGAGGAGGCAAACAAAGTACCAATTATTAAATGACAATCACTAAAAATATGCCAGCTAGTGCAATATCAAAAACAACAGGAAATCAACAGTAACCACTGTAGGAAAGTACCCTCTTTTTAGCACAGTTATCCCCACTTTATGCCTGCTGTCAGTGTCTTGACTGGTTTCACTGGGATCCTGCTAACTAGGACCCCAGTGATTGTGTTCTCTATCTCTAAATTTGTTTGCTTAGGACTTTGCACAGCCCACAATTGGCAAACTGGTACCCCCATTTAAATTCCTAATATATGGTACATAGGTACCCGGGGAATTGGGCCACCAAGAGATCCTCATGGGCTGCAGCATGTATTGTGCCACCCATAAAAGCCCATGCAAAATGTGCCTGAAGGCCTACCACTGCATCCTGTGTGAAAACCTGCATGCACCCTTTTACTACAGGCCAAGGCACCAGGTCATTGTAAGTCACTCATATGGTAGACCCTCCTAGCCCAGAGGGCAGGGTGCCTATACCTGTATATGAGGGGACCCCTGCATGAGCAGACATGCCCCTACAAACTCCAGCTTCATTTCACTGGACTTCGTGAGTATGGGGAAGCCATTTTACCCGTGTACTGGACTGTGTCCAGCTACATATTTGTAACTCCGAAAATGGGCATGTTTGTTATCAAACATGTTCGAATCATACCGAAATACTCTTGCCAGTATTGGTTGAAGGATTCCATGCACTCTGGAGGCTTCTTAAAGGACCCACAGCATTGCTCCTACTAGCCTTCTGGGGATTTCCAGGCAGCCCGCGCTGCTGCCACCCCTCAGACATGTTTGTACTATCTTGCTGCTTGACCAGCTCAGGCACAGGAAGGCAGAACAAAGTATTTCCTGTAGGAAAGCGAGGTAACATCCTCTCCCTTTGGAAACAGGTGTTACATGGTTTGGGAGAGGTAGCCTCCCCAAGCCACTGGTATGCTTCGAAGGGCACATTTGGTGCCCTCCTTGCATAAACCAGTCTGCACCGGCTCAAGGACTTCCAGTCCCTGCTCTGGCGCAAAACCAGACAATGGAAAGGGGAGTGACCACTTCCCTGTCCTTCACCAACCTGGGGGATGGGTGGGGGGGTTGCCCAGAGCTCCTATAGGTGGCCACTTGATTCTGCCATCTTGAAACAAAGGTGCACAGAGGCCTCTAGGAACATATGAGTGGCCAGGCCAGGCAGGTGACGTCACAGCTCCGTCCTGATAGGTGGTCACTTTGATAGGTGACCAATCATCCTTCCTGGGCTATTTAGTATCTCGCTCTTGGGTGGGTCCTCAAATTCGATGTACAGGACTCCAGCAGGACTCCTCTGCATCGTTTACTCCGACCTATGGCCACTGGAACCGCAAGTGTACTCCACAGGAACCTACAACCCAGCGCTACAGTAACGACTCTGCTCTGCAACATTGTTTCTCCGGCTCCTTCCAGAACTTGCAACATTTCCTCGGCTGTGCATCCTCTGAGGGAGACAAGTCTTCGGTCTGCACCAAGGAGCAAGAAGGAATCTCCCTTGGAGTGAAGGAGTAGCTCCCCTGCATCCGCAGGACCTACTAAAAAGACGACTGGCTGCATGGATCTCCTCTCATCCTGAGCTGCATAGATCCTACATCACGGGCGGTGGTCCAGAGTAGTACTCTGGGTCCTCTCTGCCAGCGGTTCAGCTTTGGTGGAGGTAAGCACCCTTACCTTCCCACGCAGGACAGTACACCATGTACCGCATCCCTTTCAGCTGTCAAGGCTTGTTTGCATCTCCTCCAAAGTATCCTAAGACTACATGCACCGTCAGCTCCCAGCACTGCTTCCTGCAACGCACAGCCCTCTTGTGTTTCTCTTGTGGCGTGGGACCCTTCTCCAGTTGTGCTGCATGGGCTCTTCTGCGAATCCTGTGTCTCCCCCGTCCTGTGGGACTCCTGTGGGTGCTGCCTCTGTTCATGTGGGCTCTCTGTGTCACTGAGGGTCCCCTCGGACTCCCCCTTCTGGGCTGAGTCCTCCTGGGCCTTGCAGGTCCTCGGCTGCTCCACTTTCCGACAACCACAACATTTGTATTTGACAAGACTTGTTGGTGGAATTCCTGCACCAAACCCGACACCACATCTTCCAGCTTATGACATCGTCTGCACCTCTCAGGAACTCTTCGACAACTAGAGGGCTGTAGTGCTGACTTTCACATCACTTTCGACTCCTGGACTTGGTCCCGTTCTTCAACAGGTATTCCTCTTCAGGAAGACACTACTTGATTTCTTGCAGTCTTGTCTGGGTGTTGCATTTTCTTCTTTTCTTTTGGGTGGTCTGGGGAAAATCCACTAACTTACTCCTTACTTCCTGGTTGATAAGGGGCACTGTGGTGCTTACCTTTGGGGTTTCCTAGTACCCCCAGCTCCCCTCTATACATTCCACTTACATAGGTGGGGGGTCCTATTTTTTTGTATATAGTTTGTGCTCCCCCTAGGGTCTCTACTGTCTAACTGCATTTGCACTGTTTTCTATCACTTTCCATGCCTATTTCTGCAACTAGTGTATTTATTTACTGTGTTACTTAGCCCCTTTTTGTAACACTCATCCTCCCTGCACTATGAACTGATTTCTAGAGAAAGGATACTTTCCTCCAAGGGCCCTAGTTTTGGCGCACCATTCTCAGATTTTTTCATGGCTCCGCGCTACTGGTGTGGAAAGTCGTGAAAAGAAATTGACGTCAGTGCGCCGGGGTGGCGCCTATATACGACCATGACATGACCACAATACCCGCGGAGTCGACCGATGCCACCCAATGGTGCGAAGGTATACCGCTCGAAGAGAAAATCTCCACATAGTCTGACACCTGGGAAAATTCCAAGGTAAGGAAGCAGCAACTAGAATATGTCTCTACCAGATGGAAAATGTCACTTACCCAGTGTACATCTGTTTGTGGCATGAGACGCTGCAGATTCACAGGCTGTGCATTATCCTGCCATCTAGTGTTGGGCTCGGAGTGTTACAAGTTATTTTTCTTCGAAGAAGTCTTTGAGTCACGAGACCGAGGGACTCCTCCCTTTCGGCTCCATTGCGCATGGGCGTCGACTCCATCTTAGATTGTTTTCCCCGCAGAAGGTGAGGTAGGAGTTGAGTATACTAGAGGTGCCCATGCAATGGAGTAGGTATGTATGGACATAATGTGTATTAAAATAATATTTATTTACAAATTTACAATTTTCATTCAACTAATAATGGCTACAGGCTCCCGGGGAGGTGGGAAGGCGCATGTGAATCTGCAGCGTCTCATGCCACAAACAGATGTACACTGGGTAAGTGACATTTTCCTTTCGGTGGCATGTGTAGCTGCAGATACACATGCTGTGCATAGACTAATAAACAGTAATCTCCCCAAAACGTGGTCGCTTAGCCTGTAGGAGTTGAAGTTGTCTGAAATAATGTTAATACGGCCTGTCCTACTGTGGCTTGTTGCGTTGCTAACACATCTACACAGTAATGCTTAGTGAGTGTATGAGGCGTAGACCAGGTGGCTGCCTTACAAATTTCCGTCATAGGTCTATTCCCAAGAAAAGCCATTGTGGCGCCTTTCTTCCTACTCGTATGTGCTCTTGGTGTAATAGGTATATCTCTTTTTGCTTTAATATAGCAAGTTTGAATACATTTAACTATCCATCTGGTGATGCCTTGTTTGGATATAGGATTACCTGCATGAGGTTTTTGGAAGGCTACAAACAATTGTTTTGTTTTACAAAATTGTTTTGTTCTGTCAATGTAATATATTATTGCTCTCTTTATGTCTAATGTATGTAAGGCTCTTTCGGCTACTGAGTCTGGTTGCGGAAAGAAGACTGGGAGTTCCATTGTTTGGTTTAGGTGGAATGGTGATATGACCTTTGGTAGGAATTTGGGATTTGTATGGAGAAAAACTTTATGTTTATGTATTTGTATAAAGGGTTCTTGAATAGTAAATGCTTGTATCTCACTTACTCCTCTAAGTGATGTGATAGCTATTAGGAAGGCAACTTTACAAGTTAAGTATTGCATCTCACAAGAGTGCATGGGTTTGAATGGTGGTCCTAAGGTTCCACGAAGGTACTGGTGGTGTCCTTAGGGGTATGATTCTTTTTAGTCCCTCCATAAATGCTTTGATGACTGGGATTCTAAAAAGGGATGTTGTATGTGTAATCTTCAGATAGGCAGATATTGCAGTGAGATGTATTTTAATGGAAGAGAATGCTAGATTAGATTTTTGTAAGTGTAATAAGTAGCTTACAATGTTCTTTGTGGAGGCATGTAGTGGTTAAATCTGATTAGTGTGGCAGTAGTAAACAAATCTTTTCCATCTGTTTGCGTAACAATGTCTTGTCGTAGGTTTTCTAGCTTGTTTAATGACCTCCATACACTCTTGTGTAAGGTTTAAATGTCCGAATTCTAAGACTTCAGGAGCCAGATTGCTAGATTGAGCGATGCTGGATTAGGGTGTCTGATCTGTTGTTTGTGTTGTGTTAACAGATCTGGTATGTTTGGTAATTTGATGTGAGGTACTACTGATAAGTCCAACAGTGTGGTGTACCACGGTTGGCGAGCCCAGGTTGGTGCTATGAGTATTAGTTTGAGTTTGTTTTGACTTAGTTTGTTGACCAGATAAGGAATGAGTGGGAGAGGGGGAAAAGCGTAAGCAAATATCCCTGACCAACTGATCCACAGTGCATTGCCCTTGGACTGAGGGTGTGGATACCTGGACGCGAAGATTTGGCATTTTGCGTTTTCTTTTGTTGCGAATAGTTCTATGTTTGGTGTTCCCCAGCGGAGGAAGTGATCCTGTAGGATCTGGGGATGGATTTCCCATTCGTGAGTTTTCTGGTGATCTCGACTGAGATTGTCAGCTAACTGGTTCTGAATGCCTGGTATGTATTGTGCTATCAGGCAAATGTGATTGTGAATTGCCCAATGCCAAATTTGTTGTGCTAAGACAGTTGTGACGAGTATGTCCCCCCTTGTTTGTTGAGATAATACATTGTTGTCATGTTGTTGGTTTTGACAAGAATGTGTTTGTGGGCTACCAGTGGTTGAAATGCTTTTAGTGCTAGAAACACTGCTAGCAGTTCCAAATGATTTATGTGAAGTTTTTGTTGATTGTCCCATTGACCCTGTATGCTGTGCTTGTTGAGGTGTGCTCCCCACCCCATCATGGAAGCATCTGTTGTGATCACAGCTTGAGGCACTGGGTCTTGGAATGGACGCCCTTGGTTTAAAGTTATAGGGTTCCACCATTGAAGCGAGAAGTGTGTTTGGCGGTCTATCAACACTAGATCTTGAAGTTGACCATGTGCTTGTGTCCATTGTTTTGCTAGGGACTGTTGTAAGGGCCGCATGTGTAATCTTGCGTTTGGGGCAATGGCTATGCATGAAGACATCATGCCTAGAAGTTTCATTACAAACCTTACTGGGTAGTGTTGGTTTGACTGTATGCTTGATGTTATATTTTGGAACGCTTGGACCCTTTGTGGACCTGGAGTGGCAATTGCTTTTTGTGTGTTGAGTATTGATCCCAAGTATTGTTGTATTTGGGATGGTTGCAGATGTGATTTATGGTAATTTATAGAGAACCCTAGTGTGTGTAGAGTTTCTATAACGTATTGTGTGCGAAGAAGACACTGTTGTTGAGTGTTGGTTTTTATTAGCCAGTCGTCTAAGTATGGGAATACGTGCATGTGCTGTCTCCTTATGTGAGCGGCTACTACTGCTAGGCATTTTGTGAATACCGTTGGGGCTGTTATCCCCGAACGGTAACACTTTGAATTGATAGTGTATGCCGTGTATTCCAAACCTTAAGTATTTTCTGTGAGAAGGATGGATGGGTATGTGAAAGTACGCATCCTTGAGATCCAATGTTGACATGTAGTCCTCCTTTTTTAGTAAGGGAACCACGTCTTGAAGTGTTACCATATGGAAGTGGTCTGACTTGATGAAGAGATTCAGTGTTCTGAGAACTAAGGTAGGCCTTAACGTTTTGTCCTTCTTTGGAATTAGGAAATATAGTGAGTAGACGCCTGTTCCTTTCTGATGGTTGGGTATTAGCTCTATTGCTTGTTTTTGTAGTAGTGCTTGGACCTCTATTTGTAATAGGTCTAAGTGTTGTTTGGAAAGATTGTGTGCCCTTGGAGGCACATCTGGCAGGACATTTTTGAATTCTATGCAATAACCATGTTGGATTATGGCTAGGACCCATGCGTCCATGGTAATGTGTGTCCAGTTCTGATAGTATGCGGTAAGTCTCCCCCCCACTGGTGATAAGTGTTGGGGTTTTGTGACATTGGAGTCACTTTTTAGTTTGGCTTGTTTTAGGTGTCTGGAACTTTCCCCTTCCTCTTGGGAATTGTCCTCCTCTATATGAGCCACGAAACCCTCCCCTCTGGTATTGTGCCTGATAGGTGGGTCTGGTTTGATAGGTGGAAGGCTCTGGTGTTTGCATCCGAAACCCCCCTCTGAATTGTGGCTTTCTAAATGTGCCTCCGCCTTGTGGGGAGTAGAGCGCGCCCATGGCTTTGGCCGTGTCCGTGTCTTTCTTTAACTTTTCAATTGCTGTGTCCACTTCCGGCCCAAACAATTGTTCTTGGTTAAAAGGCATGTTCAACACCGCTTGTTGGATCTCTGGCTTGAATCCTGAGTTTCTTAACCATCCATGCCTGCAAATGGTTACCGCAGTGTTGACCGTTCGTGCTGCCGTGTCTGCCGAGTCTAGTGCAGACCTTATTTGGTTGTTGGATATTGCCTGTCCTTCTTCCACAACCTGCTGGGCACGTTTCTGGTGTTCTTTAGGCAAGTGTTGTATAATGTGTTGCATCTCGTTCCAGTGTGCCCTATCGTAGCGAGCAAGTAGGGCTTGCGAATTAGCGATCCGCCACTGATTGGCTGCCTGTGCTGCCACTCGTTTGCCCGCTGCGTCAAACTTTCTACTCTCTTTGTCAGGCGGTGGAGCGTCTCCTGATGATTGAGAGTTTGTCCTTTTTCTTGCTGCTCCTACAACCACCGAGTCCGGTGTAAGTTGTTGTGTTATAAACACAGGATCCGTTGTGGGAGGCTTGTACTTCTCCACCCTAGGCGTGATGGCCCTTCCTTTATCTGGCTCCTGGAATACTTGTTTTGCATGTTTGAGCATACCCGGGAGCATTGGCAGACTCTGGCAGGAAGCGTGGGTGGATGCCAAGGTGTTGAACAGGAAATCATCCTCAACAGGCTCAGAATGCATTGCTACGTTGTGGAACGTAGCTTCCCTGGATAGTACCTGCGTATATGCAGTACTGTCCTCTGGAGGTGACGGCTTTGTTGGGTAACAATCCGGACTGTTATCTGATACTGGTGCATCATATAAGTCCCATGCATCAGGATCATCCTGTGTCATCTATGTATGCGTAGGTGACTGCATTGGAGGTGTTCCCACTAGAGACAGTTGTGGTGAGTGTAGTGGGGAAGGTTGTGGTGAAAACCTTGGTGGTGGGGATTTTTCTCTGGCCACCTTCGCCTTCGGCTGCATTTCTGTCTCCTGAAATGCCAGTTTTATTTTGTTCTTAATTGGCGGAAGAGTTTGTATTTTCCCAGTCTCTTTCTGGATATGCAACCTCCTTTGCGTATGGTCTGGTTCATCCATACTTATTTCCTGCTCAAACCTGTGTCTCATGCATTTGGCTGGAAAGTCCTTGTTCTTCTGTGTAAGAGCTTCTTTTCGGCTCCCAAGCCGCTTTTTTCGGTACCGATGTTTCAGAAAATGTATTTTTCGGTTCAGACGATATTTTTCTCACTTTGGGTGAGCCGAACTCTCGGTGTTGAGATCGTTCGGTGCCGGAATCTCGACCGGAGTCAGAAGCCTTCGGCAAATCTCTGGCCTTTTTCGGTGCCGATGTTTGGTCACCTTCTTTTCGATGGGTTAAGCCATGGCCTGCTGGCGGTGGCGTCCCCTTGGCCTTAACGATCTTTGTTTGAGTTTTGGACGGGGCAGTTCTACTCACTGTTTGCTGCAACGTCGAGGGTCGCTCACTTTCGGAATCATCCGAGTCGGTCCCCTGGATGGAATGGAAGCCCTGAATGGCCGCCGGAGCGCTCCTGCTGTCAGTGCCGATACAATAACACTAACCCCGTTACCGAACGAGAACAATACCGTAGATTTTTCGATATTTAGCTAACTTTCCCGATTCGAAATACTGAGCGAAGAGGAACACGTCCGAACCCGATGGCGGAAAGAAAACAATCTAAGATGGAGTCAACGCCCATGCGCAATGGAGCCGAAAGGGAGGAGTCCCTCGGTCCTGTGACTCAAAAAGACTTCTTCGAAGAAAAACAACTTTTAACACTCCGAGCCCAACACTAGATGGCAGGATAATGCACAGCATGCGTATCTGCAGCTACACATGCCACCGAACATATTGTTACCAAAAGTAACTTGTACTTTTGTGCAAGTGAGTGTTTTCTTTCGTGTGTGTAAGTGCTGTGTGACTACAGTGGTATGGCATGAGCTTTGCATGTTTCCTAGATAAGCATTGGCTGCTCATCCACAGATACCTCTAGAGAGCATAGCTTCTAGACCCTTCCTACACTACTCGGGGATACCTGGTATGAGGTGTAAGTACCTTATGTACCAACCACACACCAGGCCAGCATCCTATATTGACCATGCACAGGTTCAGACACAAGACCCTGCCCTGCTGCTGCCACAGCAGATCTTGAATGGGCAAGCTTAAACAGAGGACAATTGCTCATGCCCAGGAATTGTGGATACCACACTTTAAGTGCCAAACTCGGAGCCATTAGAATGACTTGGCCAGGTCAGTCCTAATCTTCTTCAGAACCCAGGGCAGGAGAGGTGTCAGTGGAAAAGCAAATAGGATTCCCAAGTTTCACTCCATACAGAAAGACTCACCAAGCCAGAGCCGCCTTGCAATCTTCAACACTCAAAAGTGCTGACATTGTGGGTTCTCAACTGAAGTGAAAAGATGAAGCCAAGGCTCTCCCTAATCATGGAAGAATCTTAGCATCACCTCTAGATGTGGTTACCATTCATGATCCACAAAGCATTGGCCCCGATGTTAAAAGATACCATTAGGTAGCAAACCACCAGGAAAATCTCCTGGCGTTCCTGAAATGTAAAGAGGCGCAGTGCCTCCTGGCAAAGTTAGACAACCCCACCTAGCTCTGCTTGTTGCAGTATCACATAGGGGTGGATTTTTCTGTGAGCACCTGCACCAAATTCCCCTTGATGGAAGGAAAGCTTTTAACGCCAAGCAGATGGCTTGGAGCTCCAGCAGGCTGATGTGGAAGAGAGCCTCCTATGGAGAGGAAAGACCTCTGATATTTATCTCTGCCAGGTGGTCACTTCAACCCAGAAGCAGGCAGTTACAACTGTCAGCTCTGGATGTGGTAGGAAGAGAGGTCTGCAGTTGACCAAATCACAGTCCTGCAGCCACCTGGCAGATCTTTTGCAGTCTCCTCCAAAGTCTGGACTTGACTGAAGAGGTCTCCCTGCTGCTGTGCCCACAGACTTCTGATCCCACTGCAGACCCCACCTATGCCGTCTTGTGCGCTTCTGCAGCAGGATTCAGAAGGACATCAGTCTCAGCAGCCTCAGACATAGGTTTAAACATCGGGATCATAGCCCGAAGTTCTGGACTCTTTTCCAGAGGCCGGCACTAAAATGCACAGTGTCCAGAACAGCTCCAATGAAGGAGAGCATCTGCACAGGAGTCAGGTGCAACTTCAGCCCACTTATAGTGAACCCCAAGGATGTCAGAATGTTTGCTGAACTCTGCAGGTGGGTGACGACTGCCTGGAACGAATTCACTTGAAAATAGCTAGTCCTTGAGATAGGGGAAGACTGGATCCTTGACCTAAAAAAAGATGAGCTGTAAACACAGACATCTTTCTTGTTAACACCTGAGGTGCACTGGTAAGGCAAAAGGGAACACAGTAACTGAAAACGCTTGTGACCTACAGTAAAGTTGCAGTTAATGCCTGTGGGCCTGCAGGTTGAATTGTGGAAAAAAGCATCCTGCAGGTCCGGCACTACTATAGATTTCTCCCGGGCAGACAATCTGGGAAAAGGTAAGCATTTTGAACTGGTCTTTCCACAGAAAGGCATTGAGAGGGTGAATAACTTAAATGGTACAGAGAAACCCTCATCCTTTATCAGGACCACAGAGTAGCAGGAAAAAGGCCACAAACAACTTCTGGCATCTGAACCTTCTAAATGGCTCCTTTGTTCAAAGGAGCCTGCACTTCCTGCTGTAACAGGCAGATGGCCCTCTGTCACTAGATCTGAGGAGGGTGGAAGATGTCTGCTGGGATGACAAATGGTAAGGTGAAACACGACTGGACAATGTGCATGCCCACCTGCCCAAAGTACTGTCTGCCATCCTGATATTAAATATAAATTCCAGGCTACAACAGGGTGGGCACTCTAGAGAGGTTTAGGAGGTGCGGTGGCCGTGTGTGTGTGTTGGGGGGGTGGGGGGGAATCAGAAGTCTGGGCTATCCGAGCTGTCCTGTTACCCTGTCCTGCAGCCATACAAATGCTGAAATTAGTGATGTACTGGCTGGAGTTAATGGCAGTACTAAAACCATCTAAAATAGCCAAGTGATGAAGCATCTAGTGGGTAGGAGAAGAGAGGCCAAGTAAGCGTGCTGTGGCCCTGTTATATTTGAAGCACTCCAGAGCTGATTCTGTTTTATCTCCAGAAAGTCGGCAGCTATCAAATAACATGACCATAAGGCTTGTCTGGAATGCCACAGAAAAAACAGTGGACTGCATCCAGGTGTGCCTGCAAATGACAACACTGATGTCAATATTCCTGCAGAGGGAATCTGTGGTATCCATCCTACAGTGGATGGGGAATTTGGCTCCATCACAACCATCCAGCATACCCTGGGAAAGTATGCCTCAGGCTTCCTCCAGCACCAAGGTCAATACTTGGGCCACTGAGTTAGCAGACTAAGAGTTAGCTGGCATTCACTGAGTCAAGGGCCAAACTTGTACAGGAAAAAACCTGCTCACCAAATGTTTCTATCTTCTGGTTCCCGGTCAGGGGACAGAGAGGAACAAATTCAGGTTTACTTTGCTTTGCAAAGCCCACACCACTAGGCTTTCAGGAGTGAGGTGCTGTGTGAAAAAGGCTGCTAGGCTCTCAGGAGTGAGGTATTATTAGGAGCAAGGCGATGAACTTAGCAAAATGGTGATTCACAGTTGGGCCTGAGCAGGATGCAGCACAAGTACCTAAAAGCATATTGATAAGAACAACACTGAATTGTCGTTGGGGCTCAGAACTCGACTGGCCAGGTTGCAACACCTAAGTCTATTAGAAAGAACAGATTGTTAATAGGTAGAAATGGTAGACAGGCAACACCAATTTGTGGGAATTAAATTCACCAAGCTGATGGCAAAGGCTGCGGCTTCACTGAGGAAATTAAAGTCCATGTACTCCCATGCTTGGGAGGACTAGAGAGTGAAGCTAGTGTCTGCTGGACTGGTATTGGAACACTTACAGTACAGTGTCACTCACTTTCACAACCTGGGTTTGCAATGAAGTCCGAGAAATTCCCAACCTGCACCTACGAAAACGCAGACATTCACAGTGGCAGTGCTAGACATGGCCCCTAAGCGAGCTCTTAAATGAGAATACGCATTGCCACGCTATCAGAAACCCAGTCTGTTAGGGCAGTAGCTTCTTTTAGGGTGACCCTGTACAGATATTCAATGTATAGGAAGAACAGACCTAACTTTGAAAAAAAGGGGGCTGGTGTGGGAGGAACCAGGGTGCAGAAATACACGGATGTTTAGAAATACACAATGGAAAGGTAGTACAGCTTCACCAAACCATGCAGAGGGACATTTGTTTCAACAATAAAATACACGATAGAGCTTTCTAACAAACGAAGGGCAGGATAGCGCCACTGAACTTAATTATGTGATTAAGTATTCATTAGCATACTACCATTTGGTTAAAAACAGTCAAAAACGTTACCCTGCTATGAATCAAAGGGTGCAATGTATTCCCCAATATTACTTGCTTCTAGTCAGGTAAAAAAATAAGTTCACTTACATGGTAATCTAGCTTGCATGTCTGGAGACAAGAGGAGTCTCTGCTGAACTTGGCCTGCTGCTGGAAAAGAGTAACCTGGCAGTGATGTCGTCTGAGCCATCAAGGGTTTTACTATGCCACCTGTGGGGACTGGGGTCAATGTGCTTGCTGGCATCATTACAGATGCTGGCAGTTGAGGACTTGCTCTCATCTCAGAGGTGGTACTTGCTGTGGAGACAGGTGGACTTGGAGTATTGGGAGGAATCTGATTTGTGGGCAAAACTGAAGGATAAAAAGAGCAACTGATTAGTCTAAAATGCTAAGCCCCTTCTTTGATTACCCCAGAAAAACAAGTAAAGCACTCCAATAAATATTTTTTGATAAATTATAAACTTACGATTTGCAAAGAATACCATCTCAATATTTATTTTTTTAGCAAAGCCAATAGATCCAGTCTATGTGAGCGCTATAGGCTTTGTCAATGTCTTTTAGCTATGCTGTTCAGCTGAAAGTCCAGAAAAACGTGATATGACGTGGCCGGGCCAGGCCACGTCATAGCCCGTTTTTTTATTGCAGGAGCGATGGGACAAGCAACACAACATGAGAGATAGTGGAAGAACAGGGAAACTAAGAATGCAGGAGGGGGTTTGGAGGGATGGGGGAAACCAACACAACATGGAAAGAGGAGGGATGTAGAAAGCAATGACAACAAGCACCTGCAAAAAAGTGGAATGTAGTTTAGGTATCAAAGGGGGGCAGAAGGACTGTAAGCAAACGTGAAACTTCAGGGACAAGGAGGGTGGGAAGAGAAGAAACAGAGGTGGGTGGGGGAAGAAGAAACAAGGACAGTGGAATGATGAATGGGCGGGTGGAGAAAAGGTTTTCAAAAAAATAAATCGTAATGGTGCAGCTGGCTGTGTCTTTTTTTTTAGGCTGTGGGGTTGCGGGGGGCAGCAAGACAACAGAGGGTGGGGTGACGTGGAAAATCGGTGGGAGTGGAAGAAGTAAACACGATAAACGGAGGGAGGGAGCAAATGGACAGGGGAGAAATACAGGGAAGACCCAAAACAAAAATAGCTCCCAAAAGCATGAGAAATAGAAGGACCATGTACTTGATATGGAAATTGTTACTTATCCAGTAGACATCTGTTTGTGGCATGTAGTGCTGCAGATGCACATGCTTTGCATAAGTCCGCCATCTAGTGTTGGGCTCGGAGTGTTACAAGTTGTTTTTCTTCAAAGAAGTCTTTTCGAGTCACGAGATCGAGAGACTCCTCCTATTTCGGCTCCATTGCGCATGGGCGTCGACTCCATCTTAGATTGTTTTCCCGCAGAGGGTGAGGTAGGAGTTGTGTATGCTAGTAATAGTGCCCATGCAATGGAGTGAATACGTATGTACATAATGTAGTTTAAAGTAATATATTTACAAATGTTCAAGATCAGCTTCTAAACGGCTACAGGCTCCCGGGGAGGCGGGTGGGCGCATGTGAATCTGCAGCGACTAATGCCACGAACAGATGTACACTGGGTAAGTGACATTTTCCGTTTGATGGCATGTGTAGCTGCAGATACACATGCTGTGCATAGACTAGTAAGCAGTTACCACCCCAAAAGCGGTGGTTCAGCCTGTAGGAGTTGAAGTTGCTTGAAACAATGTTCTTAGTACTGCTTGACCTACTGTGGCTTGTTGTGCCGTTAGCACATCTACACAGTAGTGTTTGGTAAATGTATGAGGCGTAGACCATGTAGCTGCCTTACATATTTCGGTCATTGGAATATTTCCCAGAAAGGCCATGGTAGCACCTTTCTTTCTAGTTGAGTGTTCCTTTGGTGTAATAGGCAGTTCTCTTTTTGCTTTAAGATAAAAAGTTTGAATGCACTTAACTATCCATCTAGCAATGCCTTGTTTAGAAATTGGATTTCCTGTATGAGGTTTTTGGAAAGCAATAAATAATTGTTTTGTTTTTCGAATTAGTTTTGTTCTGTCAATGTAGTACATTAATGCTCTTTTGATGTCTAATGTATGCAGTGCTCTTTCAGCTACAGAATCTGGCTGTGGGAAGAACATTGGTAATTCTACTGTTTGATTTAAGTGAAACGGCGATATGACTTTTGGTAAAAATTTTGGATTTGTCTGTAGAACTACTTCATGCTTGTGTATTTGAATAAATGGTTCTTGTATGGTAAATGCTTGAATCTCACTTACTCTTCTTAAAGATGTGATGGCAATTAAAAATGCAACTTTCCATGTTAAGTATTGCATTTCACAAGAGTGCATGGGCTCAAAAGGTGGACCCATGAGTCGTGTTAAGACAATGTTGAGGTTCCATGAAGGAACTGGTGGTGTTCTTGGTGGTATAATTCTCTTTAGGCCTTCCATAAATGCTTTTATGACTGGTATCCTAAATAGAGAAGTTGAGTGCGTAATTTGCAGGTAAGCTGAAATTGCTGTAAGATGTATCTTAATGGAAGAAAAAGCTAGCTTTGACTTTTGCAAATGTAGTAAGTATGTTACGATGTCTTTGGCAGATGCGTGTAAGGGTTGAATTTGATTATTATGGCAGTAATAAACAAATCTTTTCCACTTATTTGCATAGCAATGTCTAGTGGTAGGTTTCCTAGCTTGTTTTATGACCTCCATACATTCCTGTGTAAGGTCTAAGTGTCCGAACTCTAGGACTGAAGGAGCCAAATTGCTAGATTCAGCGATGCTGGATTTGGATGTCTGATCTGTTGTTTGTGTTGCGATAACAGATCTGTTCTGTTTGGTAGTTTGACATGAGGCACTACTGAGAGGTCTAGTAGTGTTGTGTACCAAGGTTGTCTTGCCCATGTTGGCGCTATTAGTATGAGTCTGAGTTTGTTTTGACTCAACTTGTTTACCAGATATGGAAGGAGTGGGAGAGGGGGGGAAAAGCGTAAGCAAATATCCCTGACCAACTCATCCATAACGCATTGCCCTGAGACTGATCTTGTGGGTACCTGGATGCAAAGTTTCGGCATTTTGCGTTTTCTTTTGTTGCAAATAGATCTATTTGTGGTGTTCCCCAATTCTGGAAGTAAGTGTTCCGTATTTGGGGGTGAATCTCCCATTTGTGGATCTGTTGGTGATCCCGAGAGAGATTGTCTGCTAACTGATTCTGAATTCCTGGAACAAATTGTGCTATTAGGCGAATATGGTTGTGAATCGCCCAATGCCATATTCTCTGTGCCAGGAGACACAACTGTGTTGAGTGTGTCCCTCCCTGTTTGTTTAGGTAATACATCGTTGTCATGTTGTCTGTTTTGACAAGAATGTGTTAGTGGCTTATTATGGGTTGAAATGCTTTCAGCGCTAGAAATACTGCCAATAGTTCTAAGTGATTTATGTGAAACTGTTTTTGCTGAGTGTCCCATTGTCCTTGGATGCTGTGTTGATTGAGGTGTCCTCCCCACCCTATCATTTAGGCTTCTGTCGTTATTACATATTGTGGCACTGGGTCTTGGAAAGGCCGCCCTTGGTTTAAATTTATACTGTTCCACCATTGAAGCGAGGTGTATGTTTGGCGGTCTACCAACACCAGATCTAGAAGATGACCCTGTGCCTGTGACCATTGTGATGCTAGGCACTGTTGTAAGGGCCACATGTGCAACCTTGCGTTTGGGACAATGGCTATGCACGAGGACATCATGCCTAGGAGTTTCATCACCATTTTGACTTGTATTTTTTGTTTTGGATACATGGCCTGTATTACATTGTGAAAAGCCTGAACCCTTTGTGGGCTTGGAGTGGCAATCCCTTTTGCTGTGTTGATTGTCGCCCCCAAGTATTGCTGTGTTTGATAAAGCAGAAGGTGTGACTTTGTGTAGTTGATTGAGAAACCTAGTTTGTGGAGGGTTTCTATGACATACTTTGTGTGTTGTGAACACCGTTTTAGCGTGTTGGTTTTGATTAACCAATCGTCTAGGTACGGGAACACATGTATTTGCTGCCTT